>NC_058408.1:119073464-119106861 GCF_002201575.2 Neomonachus schauinslandi
TCTTCTTCTTCTTCTTCTTCTTCTTCTTCTTCTTCTTCTTCTTCTTCATCTTGTGTCTGGGTGGATTTGGTTTGGTTTGATTTGGTTTTGTCTCAAAGTCAGTTACAAGAATAAGCTGAGGATGGAGTTATTAGCTGGAGCAGACTGGCCCTGCCACTGTCCTCCACCAGAGGGAAGCGAGGGAAGGAAGAAGGGCGTGCTACTTGCCCGTAGATCACGTGAACCTGAACGTGAAGGCCCTGACGGAGCTTATATAAATGGATGGATAATCAGCCAAGTTTTCCTCATTTGTTTAAGAGTGCATCGCATTTCTTTTTAGCAACCAGTTAATCCTGCTAGCTATGTTTCTGCTCTGGCTAGTATTAGTTTGCATTTCCTGAGCCAGCCAGGTGAGTGGGATCAGATAGTGACCTGGGGAGGGATTTGGCTCAGAGTTTTAAAAACTGACAACAGCAGGGCAAGTCATTCTGTATTTAAATGTGGGATGTTGTTACATTGTTTCCTTTTTATAGACAAGCATTTCTTTGTGGTAAACTATTTCTAGTATTAAAAAAATTATACTCCCGGGGTGCCTGGGTGGCTCAGTCATTAAGCGTCTGCCTTCGGCTCAGGTCACGGTCCCAGGATCCTGGGATCAAGCTCCGCATCAGGCTCCCTGCTTTGCAGGAAGCCTGCTTCTCCCTCTCCCACTCCCCCTGCTTGTGTTCCTGCTCTCGCTGTATCTATCTCTGTCAATGAATAAATTTAAAAAAAATTACACTCCCAGGAGTACCCCCTCATTTGTAGTTTCTTTTAGGGGCCAAGATTTCATCGTACTGATAGAATCACTGCGTCTGGCTCTTGGCAAACGCCCTTCACTGAGCCCCCTCCTCTCTCCCCATGTCTCCTGGGCGCGCTGTGGTCACACTGTGCTCTTGTATGATATAACAGGCTGCAGCAGGCAGGGACACGGTTCTGCTCTCCACCTGGAACCCCAGGGACTTGTCTTTATGGTTCTGGGGAGAAGAGTGCAGAATCAGACAGACTTTGTTTAAAAGCCTACTCTATGATTGGCAAGCTGTGTGACCTAAGGCGAGTTACTCACCTCTCTGAACCTCGAAGCAGAACATGGTCCTTGCTTTGCATGCTTGCATTTAGTTTAAGAAATGTTAAGCCTCACAACACCTCTGGGAGGTGGGTATTATTATTAGTCATACTTTACAGATGAGGAAACCAAAGGTAGTAAGTAATTCACAAGTCAGGCCTTTTTACTTACTAAATGCTTCCATAGTACCATCTGCAAACACACCCCAGGCCGTGATGGCTCGCCGTCCCGCAGAGGATACAGATGCATGGAAATTTGGTTCCACACTCCAAACACATGGCACCAGGACTCACCACTAGTGGGAGGTAGAAGGGAGAAAAGGAGGGTTGCCTCCCTGCATCTGCCCTCCCACCTGTCTCCCTCCCAATTCCCCACCCTACATTGACGACAGTTTTTCTGAACTGTAGGTGATTGGGTGACTGAAGTAGCTATTCCTTGTAGAGTAGCAAAATTTTCATTTCATTTCTTCTGTCAACAGGCCTTACTGCCCCCTTCCCCCCACCATGCATGCGCACACACGGACACACAGACTCACACACTACGTCTCACCGCTCAACTCTACCTCCCCACGCGCACACTCTGCCACGGCCACGGGGTGGGTGCGAGAGCTTTCTTTGCAGTGATGCTAAATTGAGTCTTCTGAGAGCCCAGAGCCTGGCAGCTTGGAAGAGGCCTGTCTGCAGTAGGAAACTAAAAGGCCAACACAAAAAGAAGCAGAGACCAGCAGAAATGAAAGACGCGCAGAAGGCAAGTCAGGTGAAGTCCGTCGATGGCCCCTCCTAAGAAAAAGGCCCCCAGGTCCCTATGTGTGAGATCTCTGATGTCTCTGACCATGCCCTCCTGAAGGCTGGTTATCTCTTTTTCAATTCTGTGAGCTTCGAAGTGTCCCTCCCTCCCAGCTACCTGAGCCAGTTTGAGAAAACAAATTTGGGTTGAGCATTTGTGGCCAATGGGTTCTATTTCCTTATACTCAAGTCTTACATCAGAGAGTTGAGGAGAAAGGGAATCCTGGATGTAAATACACTTTTAATTTCTCTAAGGATGACTCTGCACCCATTCATCTGACGACTCATGGAATGCCAACTACATGCCAGGCACTGTGCTGAGGGCTGGCAATCCAAGGATGAAGACATGGTTCCCACCCTTACAGAGCTTTCGATCTAGGAGAGGAAGATGCACATTGCATGAAAATGCATTCAATGTCACCAGTGCTTTGACAAAGGTCACAGGGAACTGTAGGTGCCGGAAGGAAAAAGGCAGTCAGTTCTTCCTAGAATGTTTAGGAAAGACTTCAGAGAGATGATGACCTTTCTCTGGGGTTTGAAAAACAGGTGGTCTAGGCTTTGGCTCTTCAAAACGTGGTCCGTGGACTAGCAGCATCAGCATCTAGAAATAGAGAATCTGGGGCCACACTCCAGACCTAATGAATCAGCGTCCAAATTTTAACACGATCCCAAGTGATTGATGTCACAAGAAAGTTTGAGCAGTGCTGATCTAAGTAGCGAGAAGGGTAGAGGAAGAGTAATTTCAGGCAGAGGGACCAGTTTGACCCGCGGCTGGCAGATATGATAGAGCGTGATGTGTTCACAGGACGGCAAGCCACAGTGGAGAGTGTGAGGGAGGGTATGGCATGAATGAAGACGGGTCCAAACCACACAGGGCCTTGCAGTCCACACACAGAGGGCTGGACGTTATCCTATGGTCCGAGGAGAGTCAATAAAGTATGTAAAGTAAGAGTGTGACATCATTCCACTGCACACTTTAAAATGGAATAAGAGACCTTGCTGGCACACAGAGTAATAGCTAAAGTTTGGACATGATCCCAAAAGGAGGGGGGCCATGGGGAGATTTCTGGAAAGAGAATAACGTGATTTGATTGATTTGATTTGATGTGATTTATTTGAAATCTTAGAGCTAAATGCCTGACCATTGTGTGGAAGATGGATTGGAGAGAGGGTGACACCAAAGACAAGGAGGCCAACTGGCATGCTTTATCCTGGTAAGAGATGAAGATCTAAACTCGAGGTAGTGGCAAGGATAGAGAGGAAGAGATGGCCGTGAGAGAGGAAAGGAGGTGGGATCTCCAGAACTTACTCAGTGGTTGGAAACTGTCTGCCGGAGTTGGGTGGTGCAAGGATTCCTGGTTTATTTGACAAGAGAGATATGGTGACAGTCAGCCCCAGAATGATGCTAAGTTCTCTTCAGGGTCTGTTGGGTTGGGGCGCTGCATGGGACATATACATGGAGAGACACAGCACGACCCATTAGCACCAAATACCTACCTTCATGTATGAGGTCTCTCTTGAAATTCCTCAATTAGAACTTTCTTTACTTACTTAGAAAGCATTTAATTAATTCCATAAATAATTAGCTCTGCTATAGAATTCAGTGGCTGTGAACTCAGACACCACAGCTTAGAGCCGATCTTCTACTTTTTACCTCTGCTGACTACACACACAGCGTGGGAGGTCATCAAAGGGTTGGCTGAACTCAGAGTGTGATTCTGGAACAGAGCAAGAGGGTTTCTTTCTGTGCTCCTTAAATACTCCCAGATCCCTGAAGTCTTAAGTACAATTCAATTTAGCAAGCAATAATTGAGCATCTACCAGGCGCCAAGCACTGTGTTAGGCATGGAGGTACAACAATAAAAAGAGACACAATTTTCTCACCTTCACTGAGCTTACTTCTAGCACGGGAGACAATAGTTAAACTGAAAATAAAAATGTCAGATGCAGAGATCTTCTGCTCTGTTCTCCCTTCAAGAAAGGACTTGCTGCCCAGCTACTGGGAGTGTGGTTAGCTGGCAGCCTCCTGCACTTAGCACCTCCAGGTCCCCCTCAGCTTCCAAGCTCAGATGACACTGTTCTCAGGGGGGCTCCCAGACCATGGCTTAGTGAAGCAGTGGTAGCTTCGAGTGTGCACGTCCCGGGGTGACTCCCAGCTAGGGTTGCCAGAGATAGCAAATAAAAGCACAGGTCACCCGGGGCTCCTGGGTGGCTCAGTCGTTAAGCGTCTGCCTTCAGCTCGGGTCATGATCCCAGGGTCCTGGGATCGGGCCCTGCATCAGGCTCTTTGTTCAGCAGGGAGCCTGCTTCTCCCTCTCCCACTCTGCCTGCTTGTGCTGTCTCTCTCTGTCAAATAAATAAATAAAATAAAATCTTTAAAAAAAAAAAAAAGCACAGGTCACCCAGTTAAATTCGTATTTCCGGTAAACAGTGACTATTTTTTTTAGATAGGTATTCCCCAAATATTGCATGGGATATGCTAAAAAATGTCCTCCCTTATCTGAAATGTAAATTTAACTGAACACCTGGTTATCTTACTCCTCAGCCAATGACTGAGCAAGACAGTGGCACAAAGGTCTTCCCATTACCCTTCACCCTCAGACTGTATTAATAGGTAATATCTGCCCCAGAACTCTTGCTGGCTTCGTGGGGTTTTGTCATGTCTTGATCCTGGTCCGATGGCTTTCTCTACATAATCCTGACTTGGCCCCTTTTCTTTTCACAGGTATTACTCCCCAATAAATATTTTGCACTTCTAACCCCATTGCAGCATCTACTTCCCGGAGAACTTAACTTGCAACAGTTGGTACCAATCTGAGAAAGCCAGGGGTAAGATAAAGTTTTGAGGACTGTATCGCTCACACCCCGCTGGTTATGAGGACCCTCCTATCCCCAGTGGTAGGTGGTCTGAAGGTAGCCTTTGGCATGAGATGGCAGTCTAGTTGTTAAAAGTTTCACCCTCAGTGAGCTAGGAGGGCCTGTAGGCAGAGAAGAGTGCACTGATTCAAGCATTTGAAATGTACTTTGAGGCTTATAAGTATAAAGATAATGGAATTGGATGATTATCACTAGGTTGCATTGATACCCAATAGGAGGATAGTGAAAAGCTGAGAACAGTTAGCGACTAAAACTAAGAATGGAGCCCCTACAAAGGAGCCCTCTTACTGTGGGTGAGCAAAAAAGCTGAAAGTGAAGCCCAGGATTTCATAGCTACTGAACTTCAAAGACCATTCAATGCTCAGTCAAAGCAGGGCTGTTATGCCAAAGGCAGGCCCCAGTTGGCAAAACCTGAGATCATGACATGACACATGGGATATTCCCTAGACTCCTCTGAAACTTCTGAGCCTGTAGGGGTGACTTGCCTCGATCAGCCAAGAGCTAGCACATTGCTTGTGCAGGAAAATGATACAGAGAGCTCTCCCCCAGAAGGCAGCAGGTGGCTTTCCTCTTCCTCTCCTGGACATCAGGCCTACCATCAGGGTTATGTCATAGTTTAACCCAGTGAAGGAGAGGATAGACCTGATAAGGGAAGAAAGCGATCATAACCCTGAAGACACTGGAACATGAGATTAGGTGCTTGATTAAGGGGGCTGGAACATAAGTGTGAATAAGGGAGAGTATTTGGACTTCGGTCATTCTCTTGAGATACAAGAAACACTCCAAGAAGCAATACAAACTTGCTCTTAGAGTGGCTTCTAGAAGCCTGAAGAAAGTCATGACCCATGCTGAAAGTCTGGAATGCCTGAATGCCAAGGCAGACATAGGGGAAGAAATTAAAAGGCTCAGGGAAACTGGCTTATTATAAGAATGAGTTGTATTATGTGAGGCCAGAAGGCCAATCAGAAGACACACGATTTACCAAGGCCACTGAGAATGTGCTGGCGAGAGGGACATGACCAGCATCATGACCAGCATCACTAAGTGGTTCAGTGGTGGGTCTCCTCTGGGGCTGACAATAGGAGAGTCTGTCGCAGAACTTGGCTCACCGATAGCAGTGGGGATGTGGGGCCCCTCCAAAGCAGTTAAGGCCAGGTGGTGGTACTTAACCACCAGAAGCCAGGTGGTTGTAATTATCATGACAACTGACAAGAACAGAGTGGCAGCCTGGAGGGTCTAACCTATAGAAAGAGCATCCTAGAGATGGTGAATAGAACTCAGCATTCCTAGGAACAAAATAGATAGGCAGCCAACTAGAGTGCCCATTAAATATATATAATCAAAGGGAGGGAGAATGAATGAACAGAAGGCTGAGGGCCATTTCACCAATACAAAGTCAGGATAACCTTGCCAAGATGCCACACCTGAGCCGGTTTTCAGATTCAAAACCTGTTGGCTGACAAGCAGCTAAATCTCTGGGGAAAAGGACTCTATAATACTAGAGCAAGTATACACTATAATGATACCAAGAGTCTTTCCCCAAGGAGTCTTATTGCCATTTACTTGATTGACTATGCATTGGAGAAAGAAATAGTCAGACCTTCCAAAAACCGTTGGACACAGGATCTGAATTGTCATTGATGCCAAAAGACTGAAACACCATCGGGGTCCGTCCCTGTTTGCAGTGGAAGAACATAAGGAGAAGGCAATAAATGGACTCCTGGCCAAAATATGACTTAGAGTGAGTCCACTGGTCCATGGATCCACAGAGTGGTCACTTCTCCTGTTCCCAAATGTATTATTGGGATTATTATACTTGACAGTTGATATAATCCCTACATTGGGTCCTTGGTCTCTGGGCAAGCACTATCATAATGGAGAAGGTCAAGTGGAAGTCTCAGAAATTTCTGGTTATGATAAGTAAATCAACTCTCTGTACAAAGCTGGATTCATCAGCGTGAACAAGGTAGAAGCCAGAGAGAGAGAATGCCATCAAGATAAAATGACAATCATTTATAACCTGATCTCTGAGGTGACATCCTATCATTTTTGCTGTATTCTGTTTGTTAGAAATGAGTCAGTAGGTCCAGTTCACACACTAGGACGGGGAATTACACAAGAGTATGAATACCAGAAGGCAGGGATCATTGGTAGCCTTCTTAGAAGTCTGCCTCTCAAGCTGTACCTGGTCCCAACAGCATAGACCCCCACTTACCAATGCTCATCTAGCTACTACTGCCTATAAATGTCCAATTTTCCAACAACCAGAAACAAAAGCTGAGCTCCTAGTATGATACTATTCCTAGCGGGGACCGCCAAGCTACTTTTTGGCAAGTTGACTATATCGGCCCCTTCTTTCCTGAAAGTGCAAGTGGTTTATTTGCACAGGAAGAGTTAGGTATTCTAAATGTGGATTTGCCTTTCCTACCCACAGAGCCTCAGCCAGTACCACTACCCAGGGGCTTACGGAATGCCTGACCCACTGCATGGAATCCCACACAACATAGCATCTAACCAGGGAATGAACTCACTTTACACCACAGAAGGTGTGGGAATGGGCCCATGACCATAGGATTCACTGATTGCATCACATACCCCACCACCCAGAAGCTGCCATTCTGATAAGGCATTGGAATTGCCTGCTGATGGTACAACTGAAGCACCAGCTCAGAGGCAACAAAAGCCCAGGAGAATGGGGTGTCATCCTCCAGAATACAGTATAGACATTAAAGCAGAAACCTTTGTATGACACTGGGTTCCAGTTAGGAAGAATACATGACTTGGGGAGCCAAGGAGTAGCTGCGAGAATGGCCTCACTTACCACCACTCCCAGTGACCCACTGGGGGACTTTATGTTCCACACCCCTGCATCTCTAGGCTCTGTAGGATTAGGAATGCTGGTATCCAAGGGGGATGCACTCTCTCCAGGGACACCACAAGGGGCTTGTTGAACTATAAGCTCTGGTTGCTACATGGACACTGCAAGCTTCTTGTGTTCAGAGATCAGCAGGTAAGAAGAGGAACCATAATCTTGTCAAGGGTGTGGACTCTGCCCATCCAGAAGGAGGAAGTGCTGATTTACCCAATGGGGGCAGGAGAAACCCAGCTGATGGACCTGGGGACCTCTCAAGACTCCCTAGACCAACTGTGACCATGAACGGGCAAGAGCTGCAACCCTGGCTTGATAAAGGGTAGTTACCTAGACCAGGAAAGATGGCCACTGAGTGCAAGGAGAATTCAGGATGGATCTTGAAAAAAGGGACAATGAGTACCTGAGGACTAACTGCGGCAATGAGGAGCTATAGTTTGTCCTACTAACTTCCCTCTTTTAAGTTTCCTCTCAGGAAGAAAGGCCCACCAGAACCTTGGAAAGCTGCCCCTTGTACAGCGTAAGAGGTGGGTTGTGGCAGATATGCAGATGTGCCATTCAGACCCCCCTTCAAGAGAGGACTCATTGTGTGACTATGAGGACTGTGGTCAGCTGGCTACTCTCGGCTGGTAGCTTCTTTAGATTCTACCTCAGCTTTCCAGTCAAGGCCATTCTTTTCTCAAGGCGGCCCCTGGCCAAGAACTGAGCAAATGGCCTAGCCATTTCCATCCAACATAGAACTCCTCTGTGGGTAGACTTCACTCCAGAAATCCCTGATGGCTGGCAGGGATTTTGTGAGGTCTGCATCATGATCTGAAAGCCCTTCCTCCTCCCTGCAGTCCATACATGTACCCCCCCCCCCAAAAAAAAATATTTGTCTGTATCCTGATTCCTGGAATCTGTGAAAATTACCTTATTTGGAAAAAAAGAGTCTTTGCTAATGTGAATAAATTAAGGAATTTTAAGACAAAGAGGAAACCATTCTGGATGATCCAGATGGACCTGTAGGGGAGCAAAATTTACCACCCCAAAATGTATCTCTTTGGCATGTGGATTATTTTAGGCTGGTTATTTTTAAGAAAGAGTAGGCTCAAAAATAACTTTTGACCTTCCCCCCTAACTGCCTGAAAGAATGTAGATAGAGGACCTGCTCCAGGAAGGGAGCTGTCACCGTGGACAACTGCAGTATAATATGAACTAGGTGTGGTAGACAAGGAGGAACTTAGCGAAGTATGTTTGTTAAAATTCCTCTCTGTGTCCTATTGTTTCTGTATGGCCCAGCAAACATTTGTTTACCAAACATTTCCTCTTTTTAATCTTCCTTTGAATGTCTTCCTTCCCTTTGAAGTCCCAGACCCCTACCCCCTTCTCCTTGGCTCTGGATGGCATATATGCCTCTATTACCTGACTGCCTGTGGGGCTCAGATTCTCGTGGAACTCCCATATGTACATCATTAGATTTGATTTTCTCCTATTCATCTGTCTCACACCAATTTCTTAGAGCAGCCAAGAGAAACTTGAAGGGTATAGGAAAATTCACCTTCCCCAACAGGCCCTAGATATAATCACAGGTATCCTTTTAAGAGTGACACACAGAAGAGAGAGACAAAGAAGGCCATGTGAACATGAAGGTGGAGATTGGACTAAGGCAGCTGCAAGCCAAGGATGTCTAGGGCTCCTAGAAGCTGGAAGAAGAAAGAAACAGATTCTCCCCTAGAGCCTTCAGAGGAAATACCACCCTGCTGACACCTTGATTTTGAATTTCTGGTCTCTAAAACTGTGAGAATAAATTTCTGTTGTTGTAAGCCACCAAGATTGTGGCGATTTGCTATGGCAGCCACAGGAAACTCATACACTCCCATTTTCTGTTCATGGGTGTCACTCTCCAGCCTTTTCCACATCTAACTACCATGCTGCATCTGCTTCCTGGAGAACTCAACCTGCAACAGCCATGATAGGATACGACTAAACCGTATGGTTAGGAAGAGTACACAGGAAGGGTACTTAGCCCAGTCTTGGGGAAGTGGGAGGGGATGTGAACAGCCAGGGCTTTAGGGAGGAAGTGGCATCTCAAGTGGCCTGCAGGATGGGTAGAAAGCAGCCAAATAAAGACATGCTAGAGAGAGTGTCACATACCCAAGGAACTAAACAAATATTCAGTTTGAGGGAAAAGACTAGTTGTGTGAGGTAATGGCAGTGAGGCAAGCAGAGGCCAGACCAAACTGGTTGAGAGTGCTTTTAGGTCTTTGTATTTCATTCTAGAAGGATTTTAAAAGAGGGTGCCATGATCAGCACTTCACTAATAAAGATTAATTCCTTTGGTTTAAAAGAATGGCCAGAAGACAACTATTCCTGAGAAAGACACCACAATAAAACTTTCTCAGGTATTGATACCTTTGTGTGAACAGTTGTACCAATCCAATCCTAGGAATGTTTCCACTGGGGACATGGGGACATTCTGATGGCCTCAGGCAGCCCTCTCTTAAAAGTCTGATAAGAGGGGCGCCTGGGTGGCTCAGTCATTAAGTGACTGCCTTCGGCTCAGGCCATGATCCCAGGGTCCTGGGATTGAGCCCCGCATTGGGCTCCCCGCTCTGCGGGAGGCCTGCTTCTCCCTCTCCCACTCCCCCTGCTTGTGTTCCTCTCTCTCTGTGTCTCTCTCTGTCAAATAAATAAATAAATAAATAAAAGTCTGATAAGAGCAGCCTTTTCTATTCTTTTTCTTTTTGCAGCCTTGTCTCAGTCTTGATATAAAGGGCTATGCAAAGGGAGTTTCAAGTCCCACCTTCCATCCAACCCCATGGGCAACCCCCTAATCCCTTGTCAACAAACATTCTAGAGATGTCTTTGGCCATGGCCTTCAGGACAAGAAGCATTTTCCACCCAGACAGAAGTCAAAGTGACGCAGAAAATAGCACAACCATCTGCATTCTTAGAACCCTCCCCAGGAGCTGCCAGCCCTGGCACTGAGCGCCTGGGACAGTTATCTCAGGAGAACAGCTGTGAGATAGGACCAGCCCCCCTGAGGGAAAGACATCAGCACCCACTCCAGGAAGGCGCAGCCCACACAGGAAATTCTTATCTTACCTCCCTTGGGGAACAAAGAGGAAGCTTCGTTTGATGCGGACATCAAAACCAAGTGGCCCTAGGGCCACATCTGGTGTATTTTCTCTGGTCCTCCAGTGCTGTTGCTCCTGGTTTGTAACCGAACAAACATTCGAATATTAGAAGAGTTCACGTAACAGCCCAGATTTCCGGGCTCTCTGGTCAAAGCAGGATCCAGGCTTCAATTCACCTTCAGTCCTGGAGCAGCCACAATCCGGAGGAGTGGCCAGCGGTCACCACCTCCACAAGGGACAAGCCTGCTTCCACCTACCTGGTCCCGCACCCTCCTGATTTTCTCCTCAACCAGAAACCAAGTGTTTTGTTTTTCTAACACAAGTAGAAGAAATATTTACCTGTAGCCGTTGGCCCACCAAAAGCAGGAAAATGAATGCTACCCTGAGAGGGCCAGAACTTCTAGACAAGTAGGAAAGACTATCCAGTATTTTTCCTCTGACACTAACCAGTCTCATTCCTTTAATTTATATATCCTGACTTAAATGCGTTTTTTTAATTGAAGTATATTTGGTGTACGACGTTAGTTTCAGGTGTACAACACAGTGATTCCACGATTCTATACATTACTCAAAGCTCACCACGGTGAGTGAATTATCATCTATCACCATACAAAGTCATTACAATACTATTGACTATGTGCCCTATGCTGTACCTTTCCTCCCTGTGCCGTATTTATTTCACAACTGCAAGGTTGCATCTCTTAATCCCCTTCACCTACTTCCCCCACCCGCCCCGCCCCCGCACAACTACCAGTTTGTTCTCTGTATTTATCAGTCTGTTTCTGTTTTGTTTGTTCATTTGTTTTGTGAGTCATATGCGTTTTCAGGGCTCAGCCCCTCACTCTCTGGTCCAGCCCCTCTGTTCTGCCTGCAAACTCCTGTCTCATGCTCCCGAGCTGAGCCTCCTCAGGCTCAGCCTTGCTCCCTCAGTGGCCCAGCTTCTCCGCAGAGCACGACCTTCTGGCGGATACTACAAGGAAGACAATTCCTGGGAACTGGGGAACACCAAACTTCTGGGAAGAAGCCACGGGCAGAAATACTGGGGAAACTACAGGGAGAACGTGGCAGAAAGGCTCTGGCTAAAAAAAAGATTGCTTTGTTTCAGTTACCCTGTCCCTCCCGTACCCTAACACACCCACACACCCACTGGAGACCAAGTCTCAGTGTTAGAGGTTCCAAGATCGGAACTGGAGTCTGCACGTGACTGCTCTTTTCTGTTGCTGGTCACTGGGGAGAACGCTGATCCATCTGGGAGGAGTTCAGCACTGATGACCTCCTGGGGGGCGAGGTGGAGGTTCCTAGCTCCTCTCCCAGGAGCCAGCCAGTGGGGAGAGTGAGGGGTGTGTGGCGGGTTCCTTTGCTAATTTTCCGGGACAGAGTGTACAACAGGCTAGAGTCAGGAGCAGGACAGGGTGTCGAGGGGTAGCAGATCTCCCTAGCTGGGAGGAATCGTTTATCCCTGATACTGTTTAGAATTGCCAGCACAATTTGGTATTTGCTAATTTGGTTTGGCGATGATGTTTTCTATTCCATTGGATTATTATGAAATATTATTATTATGAAATTCTCTACAGAGAGGCCACCCCTTTGCCTGGATCATGGGGGGCAGCATGCCCATCCCCCCCCTGAAGGGCCCTTGTGGCCTTTAAGCTCTGAGGCCAGCCTCGAGCCGCACCGTTAACTTGCTTGTCTTACCTGATTGAATCCCCCCAACAGCCCTGAGAGGTCTTGTAACCATGCTCATTTTGGGGAGAGGAACTGAGGCTTAGGGAGGGGAGATGACTTTCCCAAAATCACTCGGAGGAAGTGGTGAAGGACAGATGAATTCAGGTTCACAGACCTCAGTTCCTTGTGCTGCATGGACCTGCTATACCCACTTAGCTTCTTTCTCGTCCGGCTCCCCATCTCGCCTGCCTCTGACCTGGTTTTTCTTTCAGCCTCCGCTCACCCATTTGGCAGAATACCGGGGCACCTCTTCTCTGGCTCAGACCTCTGTTTTCCTTCTCAACCAGTCTAGAATTCTCCCTCTTTCCATTCAGCCACTAGAGTTTCCCAGGAAGATTCTCCACCTAATCCAACCTGGCCAGGAGGACCTCAGATCTTGGGGGCTTGCCCATCTTCTATGACTAGGATTTGAACAACATGGAAATGCACGTGTGTGTGTGTGTGTGTGTGTACATGTGGAGGTCTGGAGGTGTGGAGCAGCATGCAAATGCATCCTATTGAGACAGAGTAGGCAGGTAGAGATGCAAGGAGAAACCTAGGAGTAACAGACCTGACTGGGCACCCTTGCCCACTTTATAAATATTTCTTCCACCTAGATTCCTGCCTGGAAAGCCATTTCTTGAGTTAGCACTCTTCCTTGGTTCTTCACTAGATTCTCTCTCCCTTGTCCCAGACCCATGACCTTGGGACACAGGCCTGGGCACCTGCCACTCTGTGCAAGGAGAATGGCTTCTTGGGCCCTAGGAGTGCCGATGTTCTAATGTGAAAGAAGGAACTGGGATAAAGGTATAATTTAAATGAACGATGCCATTTAAGTACTACCAAATGCTTTTAGAAATGGATTTTAATTTCGTAAGTAATGCATATTCATTGAAGAAGAATTAGAAAATCTACTTATGCAAAAAGATAAAATCTCACCACACATAACAGGGAACCGTTGATAATCTCTGATTACATATTCTCCAAGGCTTTTCCCATTAATATGATTATGTGTGTTACATATGTGTTTTTATAACAAGCATAAGAAATACATAGTTTGGGGGCGCCTGGGTGGCTCAGTCGGTTAAGCATCTGCCTTCGGCTCAGGTCATGATCTCAGGGTCCTGGGACCGAGTCCCACGCCCGGCTCTCTGCTCAGCAGGGAGTCTGCTTCTCCCTCTCACTCTCCTTCTGTGCTCTCCCTCTCTCTGTCTCTCTCCCTCAAATAAATAAATAAAATCTTTAAAAAAAAAAAGAAGTACATAGTTTTATAACCAGCTTTTCTAAGGAACTGTTTATTATGCCTTTGGTATAATTCAATCATTTTCCAGAAATACAGGTTTTCCTATTATTCTCTCTAACCCTCTTTGTAATCTAATGCATCATTTTCCACACAAGTAACCATCAGGAACAAGAACTAATTTTTTTAAATCACGTTTCTGTGCTAAGGGTGGCCTGTTAGGTGCTGGGTGCTGTCAATGCGTTGTCTCATTTAATCCTTACATTAAACTGATTTCATCACTGTCGTATAGCTAAGGACATCTGGGTGTAGAGAGGGTCACTTACTCTCCCAAGGTTACACAGCTGGGAACGGGCAGGTCCACTCTGGTCTCTGACATCAAAATCAAGCTCTTTCCCAACTACCAATCCATCAGTGAACCCTGACCTGACTTGGTCCCGGGAGGAGACAGTGTAGCAATACTGATCCCATGATGTAGACTGAAAAGAAAGCACCCACCATTACCATGGGGCCCATCCCCAACATCGGGTATGAATGTCTGTGAAGGAGGCGCTCATGGAGGGTCAACTGCTGTCTTTGCTGATAAACCTTCTCCGAAGCATAGCAGGGAAACTGAGGCAGCTGAGCAGGCTTATTAAGGGGCAGAACCAGCTTTGCCCTGTTGGTATAGAGAAAAGTAGGCAGATGTTGTCATCAGTTGGGGCTCTACTGACTAAAGTTGACTAGCAACTATACCAACCCCAAGATGGGCTCTAGGGAATCCTGGGCAAGCACACTCGGGGTCTAGTCACTTCAACTTCACCTTTGGAAAAGGATCCCTTCTATTTCTTGCAAAAATTCATGATAAAGCAGGTGAATTTCCCAGTAGTCGCCGGTGGACATTGTCTGACCACATTGTGAAAGAGCAGGACTAACAGTTACTCCATATTAGGAATCCTTTTTCTTCAATGAAAGAAACCCAAGAATGTATGTGCCCACTTGCAGGTTTTGGTATTTCTGTCATAAAGGTTAGAGGATTTGCACTCTATAACATTACCCTCTCCTTGCAGGGGGAGTAATTACTTGCTAGATGACAGTCATTCATTTCCTTCAATGTTACAGTCATAACTCTAAACTATTTGAACATCTTTGAAGAGAATTAATTAGCTCTTCTGTTGATACTTCTAAAGCACTTTAATGCAGGTCTGGTTTTAACTCAGCCTTTAAAAGAATTTCCATGGCAGCCATTTAACAGATAATAGACTTTTCAAGAAATGCCCAATGCTTTGTAGCATTTGAAAGGAATCATGTTTGATGGACATTTGTGTAATTAAGAAATATAATTACTCATTGATAAAAGTGTACTGTTGATGAAAAATCCTTTAAAAAATGAAAGGTATGTCTTATAATTGATTTTTTTTCCTCAGTCAGAAAATAATGCCATGGCCAATTTCTTTAATCATAAGGAAACTTTAAAGTAAAGGACAGTACTGAGTGCCAGGGAAATCACAAATTATTTCAAATCTCCTGAGTGAAATTCATTATTTCCCCTGATGGCACATTCCTATGTCCAGCAGCCATTTTCATTCCAAATCTTCTTCTTAATTTATCCTTGAGACAGATTTCTTGAAAGCCACCGAGCACCTGCTGGATGCCAGGGTAATTTGGCAATCGTTAATTTTAAATCTTCAAAACCAGTTCCACACGACGGGTAGCAGTAAAGTAGCAAAACACCCCCCCAATTTCCAGTTGATAAAATTAAAGCTTGGGAGAAAATCAACGGACATGGTTAAAATCACACAACGATAAGGGCCAGAACCAGAATTTCAACGCAGGTCTTCAGCCTACAGTCAAGCTGCACCTGCTTCACCAACGGGCGGCCTGGGAGTGTAACCCGCCCGTGGTCACGTGTACACCTGTCTCTTCTCTCATCCTTGTCCCTACAATGAGAGAATTGCTCATTTCGGGCCTGCTGCTGGAAGCTACGTCTGCAGTATGTATTTCTCAGTGAGAGCAGTTCTGATATCAAAAGCAAGTTTACTGAGGCACCACTGTGTCTTATTTGATCGGAATGAATAATATATGGTATCTGTATTTTTAAAGCTTTCCAAGCCATTTTCGGGTAGGAAAGAAGAGTTGAGAAACATGCTTAAAATCTATGAACCCAATTCCATAGGCCTCTCCTCACAAATCTCATTTTCTGCAAACCATCTTCACTTTTTCTTTGCTGCCTTGGGACTCATCCTTCATAATTAACGTGGAGTAGCCCTGCACGAGACTGCTGGCTCCAGGGCAGGACTGTGGCCTGTTTCCTTCCTGTCAAATCCCCTCAGTGTCTTCTCACTCATTCAATATTTAGGTAAAAAAAAAAAAAAAAATCCAGTGACTTTTTCTAAGGCTAAGGGAGGTCTATAGGTGTAGCTGGGAGGCAAAACCCATCAGCGTAATTGAAAGAACAGGAGAAGTCAACAGACCCTTCTTTAAACCCTTGTGACTTGATTTGGGCTATGTAATTCACTCTCTCAGAATCTGTAAGATAGGGAGAAGCACAGAAACCTCTGGGAGCTGTAGGGAGACCATGTATGGCCCTCAGATAAAACTGGACCTTCTTTCCATCCTGCCCAGCCTCAGTGTCACACTCAGAGGAAACAGAACTCAACTCCAAAATACCTTGGAAAGCAATTATATCCGTATGGAGGTCTCTTTAGAGATGACAAACAGGGCCAACAAAGGGCAGGGCGCATCTCACTCAGCCATGGACTTGAAAGCCGGACTGCCTGCATTCAAATCCAGGCTCCCTCATCTCTTAGTTGTGTGTCCTTGAACCAGTTTTTTTAGGTCATGTCTATGCCTCAGTCTGTTCATCTGTGAAATGAAGGTAATAGCAGTATTTAGCTCCCAGGACCAGAAACTGCAAGAAGTAGAACTGCCGAGGTAGGACAGATCTTTTTGAGGCCAGTTGCCTTGCTTCTTAGAAATCTATCTTGATTGTAGGTGGGCTAGACAGAGCTTCTGGAATTTAGATGCAGGGCCTAGGTCTGTCTCCATTCTCCTTCCTAAGGTCCCGAACACCGCCCTTGCTTCTCCTAACATCTAGTTCCAGTGGTCTTGAACTTCTGGGGGCTCGTTTCTCCTATGGCTGAGGCCTAGAGTCTCAGGATTAAATGTGTTAATAGATGTGAAGAACAGTGCCCGATGGGGCGCCTGGGTGGCTCAGTCGGTGAAGCGTCCAACTCTTGGTTTCGGCTCAGGTCATGATCTCAAGGGTGTGAGATGGAGCCCTGTATCGGGTTCTGTGCCCAGTGTGGAGTCTGCTTATCCCTCTCCCTCCCACTCTGCCCCTCCCCCAGCTCACACTTGCATGTTCTCTCTCTCACACACACACAAATAGAAGAAGAAGAGGAAGAAGAAGAAGAAAAAGAAGAAGGGGGAGGAGAAAGAGGAGGAAAGAACAGTGCCTAGGACAGTCTAGAAAGTGCCATGGTAATTATCCTTAGAACCCTTGACCCAAGTGAGTCCCCAAGATCCCACATCAGGTGACAGCTGCCCCAGTCCCTCATCTCTTTCCCTCCCTAAAACCCCTGCCCTCCCATCTGCCTCTTAAACATCTTCTCATTCCCCCCAGCCCCATGGGCTCAAGCTCCTTCACAGGTAATGTGGTGGACCCCTTCCTCTACTTCCTTCATTTCTTCAACCAGCATCCCCAACCTCTATTCCTGTCAGCCTCACAGACATTGTCAAGGGCCTGGGGAGGCAGAAGGTTGTAGGATATTTATGTCACACACACACACACACACAATTATGTATTTATGATGCACCTAGCGGGCGCTCCACAGCTCTGAGCCTCACTTTAATATCAATTACAGAACAAGGGCAAAGCGACCCATTTCAGATGTTTATGGAAAGTCTGATACCACCAATTTCTTCACATTCCCAGTGTTAATACACTTACCTGATGGTTTTGGTTCTGAAAACCAGAAACACAAGCATGCACAGGCCTGGGGCAGAGGCAATGTGAGGATGCGGAGTGGTGCTGTTTGGTGTGGCAGCCCCTAACCGCATGAGCCCATTTCAATTTAAACGATTCAAATTAAATAAAGTTAAAAACTCCGTTTCCTTGGGCACATTAGCCATCTTTCAGGTGCCCACAGCCGGGTATGACTAATGGTACTATATTGCACAACATCGAGGAACCTTTCTGACACAGCAGACAGTTCTACTGGGTGGCACTGGCCTCTAGAGCGATAAGCGGGACATAGCTTGGGTCCTCAGAGAACCTCATTTCAGCCTTCTGAGCCTCTGGGCCTCAGCTGGAAGAGAAGCTGAGCCCTCAAAGGTTCAAGACCATTGCAACTGGATGTCAGGGCAGAGGCAGGGGTGGTGCTTAGGATGGCGGAAAGGAGAAAGCAGACAGACACAGGCTTGGCATCCAAAGTCTACAAGTTCTTAGTCTGCTTAAGATCAAGATCGATTTCCAAGAAACAAGGCAGCATGCCTTGAAAAGATTTATTCTACCTCAACCAGCTTACCTCTTGGGACTGAACCTCTTGGGACAGGAACTCTGAGATTATTTCTTGCCTTTTAAAGTGAGGCAGAAATTGGGAGCAATGATCAGGACATTTCTCAGAGGAAAATGTCTGAAATAAATATCAGCAAGGTTAATGCAAAAATAAGTTTTCCACCCTCAATTATCCAGATTATTGCTTTGATTCTTATGCAGACACAGTCTGAGAATGTGTCGCCCCCACTGGCTTGTGACTTCTTCCTGCTGTGGAGGGAGAACCATGGGAGCTGGGACGGGCACAGTCGGCAAGGAAGACGTGGCGACAGATGTGGGTCTGGCAGGTGGCAGAGTGTGCCGAAGGGGGTCTCGGTGATCGACTGGTTCTTTAGAGCTTCACCAGGCTGCCGAGACTGATTCTCAAAGGCATCCTCCTTTCCAGGGCCCCCTGCCTATGGGCCTTTCTTTCCCACTGCCTCTGGAAGGTTTCCACGTGCAAAGCTGACCAAATGACATCTCTAGCCTTTTTTACAAGGTGTTTTTAATCGAAAACTTCTACTCAGGGAGGATCTGAGCCCATGCTCAGTGGGCATGGGCGACAGAGCTGGGTACTTCTAAGTTGGGATAGCAGCTGCCCCAAGCAGTCGCGTGTCTGAGGAAGGATGAGGAGGGTGTGCACCAGCCACGACCTCCCAGCAGAGCTGCGAGTGTACAGAGCCAGCCGGCAGCCTCATTGGCAGCTGAGGGAGACTTCTGAACCCCCCTGCCTTAGTTTCCCTACCTTTTCGGACACTTTTCCTACTGCCCCGCCCCACGGCGCCAACACACAGAGACACGTCCTGACGCTTGTGCAATATGTGAGGCTTTCTTTAGGGAGAAAGAGTAAAAAAATTGTGAACACAAATTAGGTAGAAAAGCAAATATTTATTTAGACTTCAAATGCCCAGAATGGGAGAAATTCAGGGCCTTTTCTCTGGGATCTCTTCAGGCAATTTACCAGAAATGCCTCCTAATGACAACCTGGCTTTTCCTCTCTACCTAGAACATTCTGTAGTGCCTGCAACAACGGGCCCTCACAAAAGCCATACAGGGGAGGGCCCCTAAACCACTTTATTTGACAAGAGGTAGCATCGTGAAGTACACAGAGCCTGAGCTCAGAGTCAGAAGATTTGAGTTACAAATCCCTGACCTTCCTCTTCCAAGCAGGGAGACCTTGGGCAAATCACACAGCTTCTCTGAACCTTCATTTCTTTGTTTCTTGGGCCCATCATGTGCAATAAGTGAAACAATACATTGCAAGTATATAAAATGTAGTAGGTGCTTAATAAACATTGACCGCCTTATTGTGGCTGTGCCTTTCTCCAGGAGGGTGAGGGTTTACAGCAAGAGAATGGGAACTTAAATGATATAACAGAAATTTCTTAAACTGTCTTTTGCCAAGTCTAAATGAAAAGGAACCACACAGCCTCACATCCTTTTTGCAATTCAAACAACCCAGGTGTTGGGTTCCCAGAGTCAAAACTGGCTATAAAATTAGCTCTAACCATCTAGGAAGATAAAGTAGAGAAGTAATTTACAATTAATATGTTCTCCATTCTGCTCCTGATATCTTCATGGCTAGTTTAATGCACTTAAAATATGAATTCAAACCAATATTTAAAATATGGGGTATTGATTCTATTTCCTATTTTACCTCATGACAAAAGAGATTTCATGCTGTCATGTACACATTCAAGCAAAAAGCCATTTTGCTTTTTCCATTTGTTTTCATTACTTTTTTCTATATTTGTTCTTTGACACTGTTTGTATTGAAGCCAGGGTTTGCCTTCTTTTACTTTATCTCTCCATGGCAACGGATAGATTGCAATGCCACACACAAAAATGCAGAATTACAACCTCCCTGCCAGATCAAGCAGAAAGAACTGTATACAGCGTAACCAGTAATGGAAACTCGGGATAGTTAATGAATAAGCCAAATCCTTCTTTTTCAGATAGAATATAAATCACAATTCCTTTCTATGTCTTCTCTTTCCTCCCTAGGGAAGATCCCTAGTAGGTCCTCAATAAATATTTGTAGAATGAATGACTGATCGACTATCACTAATTCTTTTTCCAAGCCTTCTCTTTGCCAGTCATCTGATTAAGGATGTGTTTGCAAAATTGTAGCCGTAATTATTATAATTTATTGAAAGCTTTCCATCTACCGTGCACTGTAGAGAATACTTTACGTACAGGAGCTCATTACATCATCACCACAGCCCCATGAAGGGGTCATTATCATCTCCTGTTTGCAGATGAAGAACCCTGAGGCTCAGAGATGTTAAGTGTCAGGTTCACTGCTAGAAAGTGGAGGAACTGAGATTTGCTCCTTTAAAGTCTGTTTGATGCGAGAGCTTAGGAGCTTAGCCTCTCTGCTGATGTGTGCACCCAGAATTTTGCTAGGAGATCAATGTCAATGCTATAGATCTATTTCTTCCATGAGCTACTGCTCCCACCACTATTTTAAAGGGGGTACATTTGCTCATCTCTAATGTGTTCCTTGTGCTGTCTCAAATTTCTGACAGTGTCTCTATATTACAATTCCAGTTTCCTTCAGTGTCTAGGATTTGTTCGATACAGACACCTGAACTCATCTGAAAATAGATACATACTCTCTTTCTTTATAGTGTTTGCTACAGTCCTTCCAGTATCAATTCCATGTTCTTTGCCTAAGATCATTCTCTTTGATGATTCATTCTCCTTAGGAGCCATATTTGCTCTTCTTTCAGTATTTACACCAAATTCCTGTGGGTTTTTCTCTGCACCCTCATTTGGCCCTGCTCTTTCTTTTCCAGTTCTGCAGCCTCTATCAGGTCAAGGAGCTTGCATGACACCCCTAAATTACTGCAGCAGTCTCCTGAACACTCTCCTTTAAGACCTCTATCCCACCCCGTTCTCCTGCTAAAGCATTTGGGATTCTTCTGTTTAGGAATTTACTGCAGCTTTATGTCTCTTCAAGGACAGGTTTCAAATCTCTTTGCTGTCCTTGAACTAGCCCATTTTCTCATTCTTCCAAAGATCAGACCTAGACTAGCAAATCTGTAGGTCTCTAATATAAGGTTTACAGATTTCTGTCTCTAAACTTCCCCTGCACCACTCTTCCGACTGGAATTTCCTCTCTGCTCCTTTCTGTCAAAACTTATCCTTTCCTTCCGTGATTAGAGACCTAGCTTCTCTCTCACCTCTACCAGTAACTAGTTTGGGATTGTGGACAAGCCTCTTACAGTTCTCTCTTTTTAGGCAGTTAACCAGAAATGCTCCCCAAAAGATTGGCTGTCCTGAGCTTCATGCTGTCCTCCCCAGTTAAGGCTTCCTTTTGGCTTGGTGCCCAGGACATTTTATATCTTAGAACAAGGCAGCCAAGTAAAATTGTAGGTGAACAAGAACCATGTCATCCTTTTGCAAGGTGGAAAAATGAGCCACTTCTCGGACAGATTAACTTTAATAAAAAGATCAAGCTTAATAATAATAATGTAGAAGTTATGGATCTGAAAATAAGTTCTCTTCAAATATCTATACGTAAGCACCGCTTGAAAAATCTTCCCATTCCCCTAGAAATACAAATGCTCCAGATTGAAGATCACTGGGTCTAGAGGATACTTGAAGTTTTTTCTAATGATAAGGTTCCTTATGATTTGTAACTAAGCTTCTCTCTGGGCATCCTGTGAAGTGCAGATCCCGGAGCCAAATGATCGAGGTTCAGATCCCAGTATGTTCTATCACTTACTACCTGTGTGAGTAACATTACTCATCCATTCCTTGGCTAAATAGAAACAATAGTAGTGGGCGCCTGGGTGGCTCAGTCGTTAAGCGTCTGCCTTCGGCTCAGGTCATGATCCCAGGGTCCTGGGATCGAATCCCACATCGGGCTCCCTGCTCGGCGGGAAGCCTGCTTCTCCCTCTCCCACTCCCCCTGCTTGTGTTCCTGCTCTCGCTATCTCTCTCTCTGTCAAATAAATAAATAAAATCTTTAAAAAAAGAAACAATAGTAGTATCTTTCTCAGAGATGTTGTGAAGAACAAATGAGTTAGTGCAAGGAAAGCACTTTGAAATGTCTGGTATGTATCTTAAATATTTCATAAACACTAACTACTGCTATACTTAGAGAGACGCCCTAGCAAGAGTTTGAGAAGTCGGTCATATCTGTACGGTTGAAGAGGCATCTGCACACAGGTGGTAATGTAGACTGTGTGCAATGATGCTTCTAAGGAAATCCTTTCATTCAACAAATGCCTATTGATCACCCTCTAACTCTGCTAGCAGTCACTTGCCCTACCAGAGCTAACAGCTTGGAAGGGACAGTTAAGTTAATGCATTTTATCATGCAGTTGAGGGCCAAAATGACTGTTCACCCATATTTGCTAGAGAAAGTCAGAAAGAGAGGAGGCCTAAGGAACTGACTATCCTCTCAACCAGGATTTGATTTGAACAAATGTGGAGGGGGCTGAGCGTTTTACCCATGGCCAGAGCATCACTGGAAGAAGAAAAGTTAGTACAGGGGGCTAGGTTGGTGAGAGAGAGTGAAGGCGCCCAGTGAGCCAACACTGAATCTTAATGAGAAAGAGATAATAGTCTCAAGCTAACAAGATGGCAATTGATAGCAATAAATGCAAAGTCCTGTGTTCATGCCCCAAATGTCAGCTGCACAAGTTGAGGAGTAAGTAATCCTAAACTGACAGTAGTTCATGTGAAAAATTCAAGAAGAGGGAAATTAGGGACCAACTGACTGGTTGTAAGCTTACCGTGGGTAGGAATTTTTCGTCTGAGCTGAAATTCCTAACCCAGCCTGGGAGGCTATGACAAGATCAGGGAGATCATTGTTCAGTGTGAGGTTTTTTGTTGCCCTTGAAGTGATTTTTGAAAAGACTATTAGTGTTTTAAAATAATATAATACTTTAAGGTATGTATTTTAAAAATCAAGTTCTTAAGCTTTTAAATTAACTTACAAAACCTATCATTCCAGTAAATTTAACTATCATTTCTTAAAGGATTTTAAATAGTAATTGACCCTAATTATAAACTTAAAGATCTTAAAACATTTAAACTATGTTTATAAATGTAATATAGTCTGTGATGTTTTTAAAAATCTCTTTAATGTCTCACTTAATAGAAGACAAAACTTCCCAAGTACTTAAGTAATTATTATAAAAATAAATTGTATTTATAAATATGACTCAAATTCTCGGGGCGCCTGGGTGGCTCAGTCGGTTAAGTGACTGCCTTCGGCTCAGGTCATGATCCTGGAGTCCCGGGTTCGAGTCCCGCATCGGGCTCCCTGCTCGGCGGGGAGCCTGCTTCTCCCTCTGACACTCCCCCCTCTCATGTGCTCTCTCTCTCTCATTCTGTCTCAAATAAATAAATAAAATCTTTAAAAAATAATAAAATAAAATAAAAAATAAAAAATAAATATGACTCAAATTCTCTTAAATGTTCTGATACTATGTATACACTTAGTAAGATTTGCACTAAAAATCATAAGTCTAAGTCACATTCTGTTACACATTTTAAATTGGAGTAATAAGGTTGCCCCTCAAAACAATTTCTAAATATTTCAAATGAAAATACTAAATATGTGTCAATTTCTTGATATGAAAATATTAATATCTTGGATTTTAGTTTCTTAAACATGTTACACAATTTTAAATCTTTCCAAGGTTGGAATGGGTTTAACCCGGGGCGCCTGGGTGGCTCAGTCGTTAAGCGTCTGCCTTCGGCTCAGGTCATGATCCCAGGGTCCTGGGATCGAATCCCACATCGGGCTCCCTGCTCGGCGGGAAGCCTGCTTCTCCATCTCCCACTCCCCCTGCTTGTGTTCCTGCTCTCGCTATCTCTCTCTCTGTCAAATAAATAAATAAAATCTTAAAAAAAAAAAAAAGGAATGGGTTTAACCCTTAAGTTAACATTTTACTATACTGCACCTCTTGGGGGATGACCTTCTAATGTAATATGGGGAATGGCCTTCTCTGCATGAGATGACAAAATGACCAGAGATTTCAGTGGGGCACTATCTGCATTTTCTTCTTTGGAAAACTTGATGGAATGCTTTGAATCCTATTAGTTTTTATGGAAATTGCTCCATAACTTCAAAGCGTTTGTGGGGTAGAAGAAGGGGAAGAAGAGAGGACAAGTAACCTATTTTCCTGGTTTCAAGTTTTATATATTACCTAGCTTTTATCCTTGTCACAGATGCTTGTGATTCCTACCCAAACTGACCATTGGACTGGATTTTGCATTTCTTTAGTCCTCGAGGGAAGTCGTTTTTTCTTCTAACTCTAAAAGCTCTTGTAGTTAATGGAATAGTCCATTTTTCTCACATATTTGTGACTGATTTAGGATCACACACAACTCTTGTAATTGATAATAAAATACACAATTAGTTCTGAATATCTCCCCAGGTTTTGCCTTAATTTTTATCCCAACCTGCGAGGCCATGCCGATAGTCCAAATCTACCATATTAGGTCCTGGGCAGACTGTGTCATGTGTCTTCTGTCCAATGCTGCTCCAGGTGATGTTAAAAATCATGACAACACAATGAACACCTACCACGGGCAGCCATCTAGACTGCATGGGGACTGGAAACCCAACATTCATGCAGAAGGGTAGAAGGGAGACACGATGACTATCTGCAAAAGTGTGAAAAACTCTCCCATCTAAGAAGAAGTAGACTTCTTTTATTTGACTCCTGATATCACTGGATAGACGTAACAGAGTAGCAAAGTCGGTTCAGCATAAGGAAGAACTTTCTAACAATGGGGTTTCTCCCAAGGGAATAGATTACCTTGGGAGATAGTTATCCCCTACTTACTGAAAGTATCCAAGTGAACTCGGGTACCCATCTGTCAAAGATGTACTAGAAGAGATTCTAACAATAGTCAAGAGGTTGACTTAAATGATTCATAAACTCTCTTCCACCTTTAAGAATCTCCGATGACAAAAAACAGAGTTCACAAAGCTAGATGGCTCATAAAAGGCATCTAAATGTCAAAAACTTAATGGTGTCATTATATGGCCCCACTTACAGCCGCATGGGCATGTCAAACCTCCTGATGCTGAAAGTCTTCCTATTTCCTGGGACAGAAAACCTTTTGAATTTTACAGAGATTAGAAATGAGAGGGACCAGGGAAGTGGTGGGGTGGGGGAGCAATTGCAGCAACAGCTGGAAGAAATTAGAGCCACAATAGAAATCAAAAGGAACAGATACCCTGAAAGAAGAGAGAAAACGGTACCACTCTGCAGTTTGGGAGGGGAAAATGGTGGAAAGAGCTTTACCTCAAGAGAAAGCCCTTGAAGACACAGGTACACATGTATATGCCTGTGTGTTTGAATGTATGTGTGCGTGGAACAGGCAAAAGGAATTTGACCTAAGGATAAGGTAACTAACTACAGTTTATCGGGTATGGGGCAAAATAAGGCATTTGGCCACTTCATTATTGGTCATTATATTTTCATAATAATATTAGCTAACATTTATTGAATGCCTGCTCAGTGACAGGTGTTATACCAGAAATTTCCTATGTTCTTTCCTGTTCCATAGGAGGTACGGGTTTGGGATGATAAAGTGATCAGAGAAGACGGGAAAGCCCAAAGAACATTGCAGGAAGATGTCCATTGACCACTCTTCAGATCATACAATGAAACTTTCAGATTCACTTATCAGACACCTGGCTTTGAAACTCAGCTCCACCATTCTACCGGGTATGAAAAACTTAACTTTTTAAAAACCTCAACTTTCCTAGATGTGAAATGAGAGTAAATGATATATCCACTATTTCATAGTGTTAAGAACAAGGCAATAGGTCCAAAATGGAGTCATGTATGTAAGACACGAAGTCAAGATTTAACTCAGTTTCAGTTTCAGCTTTCCCAGAAATGGAATCTTAAACCAGTCAGTCAAGAATTACCTGATCAGCACATGCTAGGTTATCTGCCTGATAGACCCCTGCCATCCCATAAAGGAAAGTAACCTTACAATAACCAACCTGCTTTTTTGCCTGGGATGACTGCCTTGTTCCTTCTCCCTTGTGCCTGTAAAAGTCTTTCATTTTGTACAACAATTTAGAGCTCCTTTCTATCTGCTAGATTGGATGCTGCCAGATTCAAATTGATTTTTGCTCAAATAAACTCTTAAAATTTTTAAATATGGCTCAATTTATCTTTTAACAATGTGAAGAGTTGTCAAAAATAAATGAGGAAATACATGTAAAGTGATTTCTATAGTACTTGGCACACGATAAGTACTCAAGAAATGGAAGCTATTCTTCTCTCACAGGGGTGGGCAAACTTTTTCTCTAATGGGCCACACAGCAAATATTTTAGGTTTTGTGGGCCATATGGTTTCTGTTACAACTATTCAACTGCCCAGTGACTTTATTTACAGATGCGGAAATTTGAATGGAATAAAACTTTCACATACCATACAGTATTCCTCTTCTTTTATTTTTTCAACTATTAAAAGTTACAAAAACCATTTTTTGCTCACAGCTTGTGAGCCATAGTTTATGAGCCCTGTTCCAGCAATCGGAAAACCATTTCCTCCATTCCACGGTAGTCACGAGGAAGGCTGCTCGGGCCTCAGACCATGTCCGCAGAAGAATTCTCTTCCCTCTTGGACATCTCATCATTTCTTCTCCTCAGCTACAACATGAAAAGTATCTTTACTAAGTGCCCCCACTGTGCTAAATGTTGCAAGGGAAGCAGGCTGCCCTCTGGGGCTTCCAACTCCGGTAGAGAGGCAAAGAGTAAACTCATGGAAAGCTAACCACTGCCTCCTTCCTCTCCCAACATATCCATCAAACCCTGTCTGCCTCCTTAGTAGGGCATCTTCACACTCCATTTCCTTCTTCCTAGTGCTCAGATTCCCTCCCCACCCCAGATCCCATGGCAACTACTTGAAACTGACCTTTCAAGGAACTGGGACTCCATGAAAGTTTTTCTTTAAATATACACAGATCGGGACGCCTGGGTGGCTCAGTTGGTTAAGCGACTGCCTTCGGCTCAGGTCATGATCCTGGAGTCCCAGGATCAAGTCCCTCATCGGGCTCCCTGCTCAGCAGGGAGTCTGCTTCTCCCTCTGACCCTCCCCTCTCTCATGTGCGCTCTCTCTCACTCATTCTCTCTCTCTCAAATAAATAAATAAAAATCTTAAAAAATAAAATAAATATACACAGATCAACATAGGGAAACACACAGTGTGACTAAGCCCCTTTTGTGGGCTTTCATTACCACCTTTTTATCAGAGCTATGTTCATCTATGACCTCTCAAACTAATATTTCTGTCCTACTGCGAATTGAAAGGGGGACATCAGCAAGCCTTTTTACAGTGCATGAAAATATGCATACAACTTTCCTGGAGAGTAACTTGGCAACATCTATCAAGATATTTAATGTTGCCAATGCTTTTGACTAGGTAATTGACCTTCTAGGAATGGCCCCAAGGAAACAATCATAGTCATACACAAAAATTTATGAACAAGATATTCGTTACAGCCCATGTCCCTCAGACCAAATTCTTGAGAAAGACTAATTACTTGCCATAGATGGACCTATGGTTCCTCATCCTCCCCCAACCCCCTTATCCCCATGCTCTGCCCTTGTGTCAGATGTCTACCTCTGGTCCAATCAGTTATGACTGAAAAGGTTGAGAGGCGAGCAGGGTCATTTGATAATCAGGGCTGTCCCCTCCAGGGATAATGGATGGGGAGACAATACTTTTCGTACAATATTTAATGACACAGGAAAATAGCCACCATGTAATGGCAAGTGAAAAGAACAGACTATAAACTACACGTGATAGATCTTAATTTTTAAAACACAAAATTACTCAAAAAGAAATAGATACTTACAAAAATGAATTATCCAGGAACCAAGCTATATATATACATGTAATCAAAACCCATTTGTGAAGAAACTCTTCAAGCTCTTTCTCTACCTTACAAACGTTCAGTAGCACTCCCTTATGTTATGCTGCACCCGTCAACTCTACAACCTGATCCATCGGAGCATATCACCAACAGTTCAAGTGACAGTCAGGATTTGTGCCTTTGTTTCCTTAAGGCCATGGAGAAAAGTGGGTAGCAACGTCAAGTTTTTGACATAGGCCTACAAGTAGAAATTGCAAAGTATAATAAATATTGTAATTCCTTCAATTATTTTTTAATCCATCTGTAGATGTATAACACAAACACACATATACACTTTTGCACATGAACACAGGAAAAAGCACTGGAAGGACGAATACCAAAATGCAAATGATGTATCTATCTCTCAGTGATAGGATTACTACTGTGGTTTGTTTCCTTCTTTATATCTTTCTGTATTTTGTAGATTTTCTGCAATAGAAGTATCTTTCTTTTATAGTAATAAACAGTAAACATTATTTTTTTAAAAGATTCACAAAAACTCTCAAAGGGTAGCAGAATATGCCACACCAGAATTTGACTGAAGGAGTTCAGGACCCAAAATATGTTGCTTTGGCACGTTGATTATTTTGAGCTACAGGCACTTGAAAAACAGCAAAGGTGGGGAGAAGCTTTCTCTGAACTCCCCTCATCTGCCTGAAGACAGATCCTCCAAAAGCAACTCCATTGTCATAGGTCCCCACCTCCAGTTTCATTAACCAAGGAAGACTGACTCTTATCACAGGAGAGGAGACTAGAAGTAGATACACCACCCAGACAAACTTGGTCCTAAACTATCATACTATTCTTCTATCCTTCTTAGAACCTATTCATCTCTCCTAAAAATTAGTCATTCTCTCCTAAGAGGCCTACACACCCCTTCCCCTTTCCCTATTAGAGGGTATTTAAGCCTGAATTCTAAGCCACCTCAGGGAGTAACTTATTTTTTTTCCTATTTTTTTTTATTATGTAACTTATTTTTGTCTAAGAATCTTCCATGTATACATGAGGTGTGCATGTTGACAAACGTCTTTGCCTCTTGTCAATCTCTCTTTTATTATAGGAGCCTCAGCTAAGAACTCAGAAGGGTAGAGGGAAAATCATTTTTCCTCTGCTACAGTATTCTTTCACAAAAAAACACAAAAACAAATAATGACCACGGCAGATACCATTCCTGAGCACATCCCTCTCTCCCCCATCCCGGTCTTCTCTCTGTTGGTCTGTGTAGGAGGTGGAGCCACACTGCAGTGGGTAGATAAAGCCATGTTGATTAGCCTAGAAATGTACTCTGTGCTGATATCTTCTATTTGCTTCTCCAGATCCACCCTCTTCTTTCCTCTGCCCTGTGCTCTGGTAGACTAATCTGTATGGATCTGCATGACCAGGCTCCTTTGTCCTCTGGGATCAGTTGGATTTGGTGAATCTCAAGGCAGGGTGTTTGCCAGCAGGGAAACTGAGGACAGCAGGGTCTGCCAAAAGCCATAGCTCCCCAGCAGCTGCCAGGCTACCCTCTCTGTTGCCCCTCTCTCTGTAAGCTCTGGTAATTGGGTTATCCTTTTATCTCTTCAAGCCTGGTAGTGATAAGGCTCCCCATTTTTACTGCCCCAGAGCCCTGCACCCTTTCTGTCACATTTCCATTAAAACCAACCTTTTTTAAACTCTCCTTAATTACCCAACTTGAGTGTGCCCTCTGTTTCCTGCTGAGTTGCTAATAAATACATGCTCCACACATCCTGGCCCATAGTGCTCACCACCTGTTTACATTCTTCCCAGTGACTCTCCTGGGTTGTCCCACAACAAGGTCCTCACCACATTTATAGCTGGATCCTGGAATTGCTCAGGCCTCGCAGACTTCCTTCCCACTCAGATCTCTCGGAGGATGAGGCCTCTCGTAGGTTCATGGAAACCATCCTCCTGAACAATCTCTGTTCCTTAGTGCTGTCCCAATGTAGGCCACTACCCAGACTGCTGGGACATCCCAGATATTCCACCACTGCCCCTTTCTCCTTTCCATATCATTCTATATTGTCCACTTTTATTTTTAATCCTCAAATCTAAACTTTGCCACACACATACACACACACAAAACACACAAAGAGGCTTTGTATATGGTATTCAGCTATTAGTGAAACTAAAAAGAAATAAAAGAATTATTTATATACTCAGGATACTTTCCTTTGTTCGTTATATATATTGAAAATATCTTCTCCAAGTTAGTGACTCATCTTTCTATGCTTGCCACCTTAATTTTCCCTAAAATCACCCTGTATACCTCCAATTATATTCAAAATGAATATAAATTTGACCTCATTTCCCTGTTCTTGAAACAAATTTGTACACCTCCACTCTCTTTCTTGGGAAAAACTCCTTTCCATCATCCTAGAGACATCCAAGTGACACCATGGACTCTCTGCAGCTCACCCGTTCCCGAAAATGCCCAGGAATGTGAACGAATCCTGATTTTTTGGACAGGGCCCTTAGTTCTCCAAGTTATGCCACCAGGCATGGGCCAAACAAGCCACTAATGTGGTTAGTGAATGGAGTTAGCCAGTCGGGTGAGAAGGCCTCCCAGCTCCACAGCGAGGTGATCAGCATTCAAACTGTGGAGAGCCACAAGGATGGTGTCAAAAAGACTGGGTTCAGCTTGAGTTTTGCCCATGCCCTGGAAAACCACCTCTCTCTTTCACCCTTTGGTCTTAGTTGTTTTTTCTACTCTCTCATTCTCCTGCTCTCTCCTTGTGTCCTCATACCCTTTCTTCTCTTCCCATTAGGGTGGTGCTGTTCACAGCCCATGGCAAATCCAGGACAGCCTGGCCTAAGACATTTTATCATCACATGGACACATAAACCAAGTGTTCCATTAAAACCTTGGTGGGGGGCGCCTGGGTGGCTCAGTTGGTTAAGCGACTGCCTTCGGCTCGGGTCATGATCCTGGAGTCCCAGGATCGAGTCCCGCATCGGGCTCCCTGCTCAGCAGGGAGTCTGCTTCTCCCTCTGACCCTCCCCCCTCTCATGCTCTCTCTCTCTCATTCTCTCTCTCAAATAAATAAATAAAATCTTTAAAAAAAAAAAAAAAAACCTTGGTGGGAACTTTTGATCAGGATTTGACACACCTGCTGTTCCACAGCCTGAAGATCTGCCTTGACTTAGATCCTTTCAGAGCTTTCCACTTGGGGAAGCACCTGTCTATAATTTTATTCATTTTCTTTCTTTTCTTTTTTAAAGATTTTATTTATTTATTCATTTGAGAGAGAGAGAATAAAAGACAGCAAGCATGAGCAGGGGGAGGAGCCGAGGGAGAGGGAGAAGCAGACTCCCCACTGAGCAGGGAGCCTGACACGGGGTTCAAGCCCAGGACTCCAGGATAATGACCTGAGCCAAAGGCAGATGCTTAACTGACTGAGCCACCCAGGTGCCCCTTTATTCATTTACTCCTTTGTGTTTGGCACTAGGAGCATTAAACTCTACCTCCTCTGAACCTTCCTGGTTGACCTTCAGGGTTACTTTAGAGCGATCCTACATTCTTTTCCTCAGTCTGTAAAAGCTCATCAACTCTGTATGAACCTAAGATATTTTAGAAAGCAATACGGGGGAGAGGCGGGAAAGGGCGCAGGGTTTGAAACATGGCGGACGACTTGGATCAGCAACAAACTATCAACACTGTAGAAGAGCCCCTGGATCTCATCAGGCTCAGCCTGGATGAGCGAATTTATGGGAAAATGAGAAATGACAGAGAGCTTCGAGGCAGATTATATGCTTAAGATCAGCATTTAAATATGATATTGGGAGATGGGGAAGAGACTGTGACTACTATAGAAATTGAGGAGGAAACATACGAAGAGATATATAAATCAACAAAACGGAATATTCCAATGCTTTTTGTCTGGGGAGATGGTGTTGTACTAGTTGCCCCTCCATTAAGAGTTGGCTGAAACATGGGGCACCTGGGTGGCTCAGTCGTTAAGCGTCTGCCTTCGGCTCAGGTCATGCTCCCAGGGTCCTGGGATCGAGCCCCACATCCGGCTCCTGCTTGGCGGGAAGCCTGCTTCTCCATCTCCCACTCCCCCTGCTTGTGTTCCCTTTCTCGCTGTGTCTCTCTCTGTCAAATAAATAAATAAAATCTTTAAAAAATATATCTTTAAAAAAAAAAAGAGTTGGCTGAAACAAAGAATTTATCATGTATGGAATATAGGAGCTTTTGTATGATTGCCTCTTTAAATGTAGAAGACATTCAAAAGAGAAACCTGCGTACATTTTGATATTAAGAAATGACCAAGGATTCTTCCACTCCTGAAACGAGTTGATTTGCGGATAACTAAAAAATTCTTAAGCTAAAGGGCATTTTAATTTTTTTCCAACCCTTTCAATAGATGTGATCACCAAGATGCAGAAAAAAAGAAAGAAGGCACCACGGGGATTGCCATCGGGTGGAGAACGTGGTACAGGCATGGTGGAGGACGTAGAATGTTGCGAGGGACTTTTCTAGCTGGTCATGATAAGACGTGCATAGTGAGAACGTTAAATAGCAAAACTTAGAGGTGCCCCCACAGCCAACCCCCTGGTGGTTCCACCACCTTCCTGGGCTTCCTTGCCGACTTCAGCCCCATCCCCCCATCCCATCACTCCCCGCTGAGCGGGGAGCCCAATGCGGGACTCGATCCCGGGACTCCGGGATCATGACCTGAGCAGAAGGCAGTTGCTTGACCAACTGAGCCACCCAGGCACCCTAAACTTGTTATTTCTTGCGTTCTGGAGACTGGGAAGTCCGAGATCAAGGCAGCAGCAGGTTCCGTATCCAGTGAGTGCCTGCTTTCTAGTTTGCAGACGCCATCTGCCATCGGTGTTCTCACATGACGGAACAAAGCTCTGTCAGGTGATCTCTCGGGGATATGTTTTATTAAGGGCATTAATACCTCATGAGGATTCCACCCTCGTGAGGACCAATCCTTCATAAGGACCTACTTGCCTTCCCAAAACAACACCTCCAAACACTGTCACATTGGGGATGAGGTGTCCAAACACGAATTCAAGGAAGTCACAAACATTCAGTCTATAGCACCACCCATGCTACTTTGCATTATCCACTCAACTGAAATGTTCTGGCTTCCCTAAATCACAGAAAAGAGGGTCACCTCAAGCAGTTTCTTAAGTACAGCCCCGCAAACACCTTAGAGGCCAGGAACACCAAGGAAAACAGTGGAAATGAACAAAGACTCCATAAATTACCCTGCCACACCAGTCAGGAAACAGCTCCTTCTAGCCTGCTGGACTGAGATTTCCCTGGTGGCAGCATGGCGGGGTG
>NC_058408.1:119106961-119113641 GCF_002201575.2 Neomonachus schauinslandi
GGGGGGGGGGGGGGGGGGAGGGCTCTTGGCTGTAGGCCAGTGAGATCTAGCTCACCAAGACTGGAGGATTCCAGCCATTGGTACCACTCATTTAGCTTTGGGATCCCATGTTGCCTTGTGGTGATTCTGATATTATTGTCTTCTATCTCCATTTAGTTCTCAATTCTCATTTCCCTTGTTGCAGTTATATATCCTGCCTTGCCAACAACACTCTAGTTCTTATAAGAGCAGGGACCTGGATTTATATCTCTTTCTATGACCCATGGAACTCAACAGGTGCTTGATAAATACCCATCAAATTAAATCATGACTTTTAAACTTTAAACAAGCCCCCTCCTTTCCAAAGTAAGATCCTAATTATTTCAGTCTTTCTTCTCTGATAGGTGGTTCCTCCAACCCTGAATATTTATAGTTACTCATCTCCAAGTAATCTTCCTTATGTGCAAAGAAAGATATTTCAGCTATGGAAGAGTCATGTTTTTAGAGAAGCAGATATTTAATTTTTTATGAAATACTTTGTATCTCATTTCCAATACTCGGCTGATGAAACAGCATTTTCTTGGCTACCTAAGGTGAGACAATGCCTTCAGGGATCAGCCTCTAAGAATGTGCTTCTCAAATGCGGTCCACAAACTCTGGTGGCCCTGAGATCTTCTCAGAGGGCCAGCAAAGTAAAAACGAATTCCATGATAATACTGAGAGATTGTTTGCCTTTGTTAGTGCTGGATGAACATCAATGGTGCAAAAGCAACAGCGGGTAAAATTTCGGGCACCTTAGCTGGAGTGCTGGGTGTCTTCTTCAGCACCATGCCCCGGCAGTTTAAAAAAAAAAAAAAGGCATTTTCGTTTAAGAATGTGCTTCATGATATAGTAAAAATTATTAACTTTATTAAGTTTTGACCCTTGGGAACATATGTTTTTAATATCCTGTGTGACAAAGTGAGAGCTACCTAAATAACTTCCACATTATAAATATGAAGGTTGTCTCGAGGAGAAAAGCACTCATGCAATTGAATTATGAGCTACGCTCACTTTCTATATGGAACACGTTACTTGAAAGAATGCCTGACAGAAAATGGCCTTAGTTTCTGACATATTTTCTCCGAAATGAAGGAAGTGAGCCCATCCCTTCAAAGAAATAAAACTGACAGTATTTGTTGCCAATGATAAAATTTGCAATTTCAAACAAAAATTACAATTTCAGAAAACCTGTATCCCTCACTGCCAACTGGACAGCTTCTCTCAATGCCTAAAGAATTTGATAAGTTCCATGGTGATATTAACAAGAGCATTGTTTTATATTGTAGAATGAAACATCAACATTTGGAAGATCCAGAGAATTCAGACAATAATTTCTGAATGAATAATTCACTATGTTACACAAATTATGCATTGGTTTAAATTTTTAAAAAAATCAAAGTGCAAGGTATATCAATGGATTTTAGTATAACAGAACATGAAAAGATAATACGGTTTCAGATTCCACAATGCAACTAACCTCAAAGAAACCACCACTGGGTGAGTTTTAGTGTAGTATTAAAGAAGAATATCCACAGTTATCTTAAAAAGGCTATGGAAATATATTCCTTTTCCAACTATTTATCTGTGTGAGGCCAGATTTTCTTCATCTACTTCAGTTAAAATGGTATTACAAGAGCTTAAATGCAGAAGCAACTAATTATCCACTCTTTTCTCCTAAATCATACATTAAAGAGATTTGCAAAAATATAAACACAATTCCATTCTTCTCACTAATCTTTTAATTTATAAAATATAGTTACTTAAAACTGTCTTATTTGTAATAACATGTAATGGGCTTATTGTAATTTTAAAATGAACTAATAAATAGCTTTTTGGAGTCTTCAATAAATTTTAATTTTGGGGTCTTGGGACCAAAAGGTTTGAGAACTGCTGGTCTAGGATAACTCAACCTGTAGGTTTTCTTTGATCATAACTTACTAGCATAACTAACAGGGAGGTACGTCTTTAAAGTATGAACTGGATTATTTTTTAACCGTGTGTCTTATCTGACCCTTGCCTACACTGAGGCTCCTGGTTGGTGTTTATGGTGATGTTTATGGTGCTCACACGGCATGATTGAAGAACATCTGTATTTCACTTCTCAGAGGAACTTAGTGCTATTTGCAAATTTGGAAGTTTTTCCTTTCCAGGTCATTCATAAAGATGTTGAGTAGGAGTAACCATTCAGCTTTATGTTTTCTGTCTCAAAGACAACTATCTGCCCTTGACTAAACATTGCCCTCAGTTTCACAAGATTTCAACAATTAGACTGACTGTGGTGTAGGGCTGATAATAGTCAATATTGACCACATCCATATGTTTCCTTCTCTATAGATGTATACAACCCCTGGAGGATTCCTGGGGCATTTTTCAGGCATGATTTCTCTTTACAGAACAATTTCCCCAAATAGTTCATGCTTGATTCAGTATTCCTTGATCTTGCAGCTTGAGTGACTTATTCCATAGAGTCCTAGGCACTCAGAGATGGTTCATATTAAAATGGCACTCCCTGTTCTATGTGATCCTTGAATTTCTGCCTAATTTCTGATATGAATTTGATCTGACAGAAGTTATATGCTTTCCTGTTTCTGTCATTTGTGGAATGTTTCCCTTCTCCCATGAAACCCTTTTACCACCAGTGATTTCGTTTACTGCTCTAGTGAACAACATATGATTTTTCCTCCAACATCTAATTTGCAAAATTGGTGACATTCCTTTCTCAAGAAGGTATTTTTAAAGTCTTTGCATTATTTTTTTAATGAACTACAGGTATTTATTTCAATGCAGCAATTTGGTTTTATTTCCCTTTTAAAATTAAGCATCTTTATGGATTTTTTTCTTACTTTTCCTCTCCCTCCAAATTCTGAATTCAATCATGTTGTCACTGTTATGTAACAGTTCACCCACAGCTACTTTGTGTAGCTGTTCCTGACCACCACTCAGGACAAAATACAATATATTTCTTTCCTTGTGGATTTAAAGGCTAACTTTTTAAAGAAATAATTTGTATTGTCTCAGACTCTTTATTTCTATATCTGGTCCCGGCTCAAAGTACTGCTACAATTTGTATAAATTGTTCTTGGGGGGGGAGGGGGTAAGTCTCTGGCTATTATCATTTGGTCTAATTTTGTAGCTTCCCTTCTTACTACAAAATGTCAGCTCAGGCTCATCATTCAATTCAATAAACATGTGTCAAGCACACAATAAAATAAGCACCTTGGGCATACAAATATAAAAGACAATATAAAATACTAGACACACCACGGTTTCTGAGCTCCCAGGAGTCCAGTCTAATGGGGGAGACAGAGGCTGACATGAGTAATTCCAATTGATACCAACAAAGTGCTTTGGGAGGGCAGTAGGAGTTCCTATTACCCTAGCTGCATTATTGAAGGCAACTGTGCCTTAAGGTTCTCCATCACCCTCATTGTGTAGCCTTTGTATCCCTGAGCTACACCAGTCTCGGCCTCTAGGAGGCTTGGGTAATAAGTGAAAGGGTACCTCAAGAGGTCATATCTGACACCCTGTACTTCCCAGTGTATGCCTTTCTGGTGGGATCTTCAACTGTGGTCATTCTGCACTGCTTCTTCTAACACGCGCCTGGAACCCCACTCCACCCCAACACTGTGGGCATGCCTTTGGTGCCGGACTCCACTGCCCTTATTGCCATCGCTGAAGAAGTTCTAGAAGCTGGGACAATATTTTTACCCAGTCTTTGAGGTCTCAGAAAGGCTGATTACAGATATTTTTTAGCTTTTAGGATGGCCTGTCTGTCTTGCTTGGTCCCCTCAGGGGAGGGATTTGGTGAAAACTCTGCAAAGTGAGGATGGAGGTAGGAGACATGACTTCAGGTCGCGCCATCCACGTACTGAGCACTCATACATATATATTTTTTCTCCTTACAGTAAATACTTCACCTTCCTGGGGGCATACTGATCCCAGAAGTTGGGAAGCTCTTTATCTCTTCTCTGTTGAGCTGTATGACCCACATATCCTAAAATCTGATTGTCACCTTCAAAGTCCCTTCACCATTTATCCCAGAAATAGAGTCCTCCATGCAAATGGGGTTCCTGATGGACTGCCTGGCTATCCCAGCATTTCTGAGGTGAGCATTCAGATTAGCTCCCCCCCCCCACCTCGGCCAATCCTCAATCCTCTTGCTAGTGCTTTTCTAGCAAGACTTTTTAATTATCAAAGTAATACCTGTTCTTTTTCAAAAATTAAAATGGTACACAAAATATATATAAAGTAAAAAAGGTCCCCATTGTACCCTTCCACTAATCTCACTTCTCAGAGATAGTTATCGTTTCAAATTTGGTATCTTTTCTATTTTCACACACACACACACACACACACATGCACACTTTACTGTTCACATATAGATTTTTAACAAAATAATATTATGCCATGCATATTATTTTAAAACTGAATTTTTACCAACAATAATGTATTACTGTCTTACCACATCGATTCATATAATTCTACATTTTTCTTTTCGTGGTATTCATGGTATTCCATAATATGAATATTTCATAACTTATATAATCATTTATACCTATGTGTATTAATATTGTTTCCAATGTTTTGTTTTTTCAAATAATACCACAACTAACACCTTGTATGACCAATTGTATATATGCACATTTTTTATAGATAATGCTAAAATAATAAGATTTTTAAATTCTTACCGATCATGCTACTCCTCACACAGATGTTTCACCCTCTTTTATATGTCAACCCCGTCCTTCATCAAGAATTTTTTGTAACCTGGTAATTCTCTGTCCCTTTGTTTGCTGAAATCTTAACTACAGGGTTTCATTCTACCCCAGTTCCTAGCATAATGCCTACCATATGATAAGTACCGTATAAGCACTTGAAAGGAAGGAAGGAAAAAAGGAAGAAAGGACAAATGCTAAGCACTACAGTACATTTATTGTTTTATTAGCTGATACCTGCATATCTTTAATATGACTTTTCTGGCACTCTCCATGTCAGTAGCAGTTTAAAGAGGTCTTAGTTTAGGGATGCTTGGGTGGCTCAGTCAGTTAAGCATCTGCCTTCAGCTCAGGTCATGATCCCAGGGTCAAGGGATGGAGCCCCTCATCTGGCTCCCTGCTCAGCAGGGAGCCTGCTTCTCCCTCTGCCTGCCACTCCTCCTGCTTGTGCTTTCTCTCTCTCTGTCAAATAAATAAATAAAATCTTAAAAAAAAAAAAAAAAAAGAGGTCTTAGTTTAGTCTATTTGCCAGGCTATGGGTGATGAAAAGTGATTGTAGGAAATTCTTGGTCCTTGGCCTAAAAAGTCCTAAAACGATCTCAGAATTAGGGAAGACTCAAGATGTGGTAGATTATTTGTTAAAAGAGCCACCATACTGTCGGTTGTCTTTTGGATTTGTTGACTGTTTCTTTTGCTGTGCAAAAGCTTTTTATCTTGGTGAAGTCCCAATAGCTCATTTTTTGCCCTTGTTTCCCTTGCCTTTGGCGATGTTTCTGGGAAGAAGTTGCTGCGGCTGAGGTCGAAGAGGTTGCTGCCTGTGTTCTCCTTTAGGATTTTGATGGACTCCTGTCTCACATTTAGGTCTTTCATTCATTTTGAGTCTATTTTTGTGTGTGGCATAAGGAAATGGTCCAGTTTCATTCCTCTGCATGTGGCTGTCCAATTTTCCCAACACCATTTGTTGAAGAGACTGTCTTTGTTCCATTGGACATTCTTTCCTGCTTTGTCAAAGATTAGTTGGCCATAGAGTTGAGGGTCCATTTCTGGGCTCCCTATTTTGTTCCATTGATCTATGTGTCTGTTTTTGTGCCAGTACCATACGGTCTTGATGATGACAGCTTTGTAATAGAGCTTAAAGTCTGGAATTGTGATGCCACCAACTTTGCTTTTCTTTTTCAACTTTCTTCTGGCTATTTGGGGTCTTTTCTGGTTCCATACAGAATGGGAGAAGATATTTGCAAATGACATATCAGATAAAGGGCTAGTATCCAAAATCTATAAAGAACTTCTTAAACTCAACACCCAAAGAACAAATGATCCAATCAAGAAATGGGCAGAAGACATGAACAGACATTTTTCCAAAGAAGACATCCAAATGGCCGACAGACACATAAAAAAGTGCTCAACATCGCTCAGCATCAGGGAAATCCAAATCAAACCCTCAATGAGATACCACCTCACACCAGTCAGAATGGCTAAAATTAACAAGTCAGGAAATGACAGATATTGGTGGGGATGCGGAGAAAGGGGAATGCTCCTACACTGTTGGTGGGAATGCAAGCTGGTACAGCCACTCTGGAAAACAGTATGGAGGTTCCTCAAAAAGTTGAAAATAGAGCTACCATACGATCCAGCAATTGCACTACTGGGTATTTACCCCAAAGATACAAATGTAGGGATCCGAAGGGGTATGTGCACCCCGATGTTTATAGCAGCAATGTCCACAATAGCCAAACTGTGGAAAGAACCAAGATGTCCATCAACAGATGACTGGATAAAGAAGATGTGGTATATATATATATATATATATATATATATATATATATATATATATATATATATAATGGAATATTATGCAGCCATCAAAAGGAATGAAATCTTGCCATTTGCAATGATGTGGATGGAACTGGAGGGTATTATGCTGAGTGAAATAAGTCAATCAGA
>NC_058408.1:119113741-119135510 GCF_002201575.2 Neomonachus schauinslandi
GGGGTGGCTGGGTGATAGACACTGGGGAGGGTATGTGCTATGGTGAGTGCTGTGAATTGTGTAAAACTGTTGAATCACAGATCTGTACCTCTGAAACAAATCATACATTATATATTTAAAAAAAAAGAAGAAGAAGATAGAAGGAAGAAAAGAATGAAGGGGGGAAATTGGAGGGGGAGACAAACCATGAGAGACTATGGACTCTGAGAAACAAACTGAGGGTTCTAGAGGTGAGGGGGGTGGGGGATGGGTTAGCCCAGTGATGGGTATTAAAGAGGGCATGTATTGCATGGAGCATTGGGTGTTATATGCAAACAATGAATCATGGAACACTACATCAAAAACTAATGATGTAATGTATGGTGATTAACATAATAATTAAAAAATTTTGACAATTAAAAATAAATAAATAAATACATAAATAAATAGAAGGGCCACAATAATTCCCATCCTTTGTGTTATCCTCTCATGTGTCTTTAGACTTGGCCGTGTCACTGGCTTTGGCCAATGGGACAGGAGTAAATGTGACACAGAGACTTGAAAAGTGTTTGCATATTTGGGTTTTATTTTTTCTTGTAGCTCTTGAGAACCCTGAAACTAGCATGTGAAAAAGTTACAATTTGAGCCAGCCTTTTAGAGGGTTCGAGACCATATGGAGCAGGGACAGACCTTCTCAACCAAGGCTTCCTAAATCAACCATCCTGCCAAGCACCAGACATGTCTGTTGCTATCTCAGATCATCCAGGCCCAGCCAAGCTGCCACTTGATTGACCTCTGATCAGAAAAACTACCCATAGCTGACAGAGAATCATGTAAAATAGTAAATGTTTGTGTTTTAAGCAACTAAGTTATGAAGTGGTTTTTGTTTTTTTCTTTTATGCAGCAAAAGCTAATTGATACACAAGAATATACCAGAAAATGACAGTATGAGAAACAATAATTTAGGTTAATATTATACCTTACCAAAATGCAAAACCTTACATAAAACATTAGCAAATTATGTACCACATGTAAACATGGTACCATGAACAACATGAGTTATCTCAAGAATATATGGGATTTGCCACTTAAATCATCCTATCAACAGAATAAAAGGAAAATGTTTCTAATTGTCTTAATAGATGCAGAGAAAATGCTCAATGAAATTCAACAGTGATTTCTAATAAAGCTTTTAGCAATTCCTCGATTTCTCTTTCTTCTGCCTCATTGTTAGTGTATAGAAATGCAACTGACTTCTGTGCATTGATTTTACATCCTGCAACTTTGCTGAATTCCTATATTAGTTCTAGCAATTTTGGAGTGGAGCCTTTTGGGTTTTCTACATAGGGTAGAAATGGGTATTCCGTCATCTGCGAAGAGTGAAAGTTTGACTTCTTTGCCAATTTGGATGCCTTTTATTTCTTTTTATTTTCTGATTGCTGATGCTAGGACTTCTAGTACTATGTTGAACAACAGTGTTGAGAGTGGACATCCCTGTCATGTTCCTGACCTTAGGGGAAAATCTCTCAGTTTTTCCCCATTGAGGATGATATTCGCTGTGGGTTTTTCATAGATGGCTTTTATGATATTGAGGTATGTTCCTTCTATCCCTACATTGTAGAGAGTTTTTATCACGAAAGGATGCTGTATTGTGTCAAATGATTTTTCTGCATCTATTGAGAGGATCATATGATGCTAAACTCTAGGAAACAAACTGAGGGTTGCTGGAGGGGAGATGGGTAGGGGGAAGATATAATTGGGTGATGAGCATTAAAGAGGGCACGTGATGTGATGAGCACTGGGTGTTTTATGCAACTGATGAATCACTGAATTCTACCTCTGAAATTAATGAGAAATATACTTCTAGCAAATAGGAACAGAAGGAAACTTTAACCTTATAATGATTATCTTCTTAAAAACACATCTAAGGGGCACCTGGGTGGCTCGATTTGTTAAGCAACTGACTATTGATTTTGGCTCAGGTCATGACTGTGAAATCGAGACCCCTGTCTCGGGCTCTGTGCTAAGCATGGAGCCTGCTTAAGATTCTCTCTCCTCCCTCTCCCCTCCACCCCCTCTCGCTCATGCACACTCTCTCTCTCCAAAAAAAAAAAACAAAAACAAAACAAACAAACAAAAAACAACCACACACATCTAAGATCATAGTTAACGATAAAATGTGTAATTTTCCCTTTAAAATGAGGAACAAGATCAGGATGTCTGCTATCACTGCTTCTATTCAGTAACATTCTGGAAGTCCTAATCAGTGCAATAAAATAAGAAAATAAGGTATGAAAGAATTAGAAAAAAAGAAAATGAATTTTCATTCACAGAAAATATGATTCTGTAATACAGAAAATCCAAGAGCATCTAAATATATTACCAATTTAAGAGATTTAAGCACACTGGCAGGATATGAAACCAATATACAGAAATCAATAGGACTTTCCTGCATAACAGTGGTAACCAATTGGAAAATGAAATTTTAAAATATACTAATCACGTGGTCAAAGCCCAGTCTACCCCTGTCTGCTTGCTCATCTTGGTTGTATTTCCATGTGATTTGGGTGGACTAGGTGCACATATATCTAAGTTGCTTGAGGGCAGGGACAGTGTGTGTTTTGCTCAACACTGTAACTCTAAAGCCTGGCATGAAGTGGGTGCTCAATAAACATTTTTGCCTAACAAACCTGATAGAGTAACCACTTATCCTCGTCTGCCCAAGGCTGAGGGTCTTCTGAGGATGTGGAACTTTCAGTGATAAAACCAGAACAGGCCTGAGCAAACTGGGACAGCTGGTCACCCTACCCGTCAACAAACCCAAAGGGAAGATAGAATTTGCCTGTTCATATGTACTGAAAAATTCAGTTCTGTCTACCTCTGTTGCAGGGAAAAACACACTCTTCCCTACTGTGTGTCTCTTCCCTGTGACTCTTCTTTACTACTCACACAAAACAATTCACTTTTGGTCACCAAATACATGGTTTTTCCACACACCAACCAAGTCTCTCTAATACCAGGTGGGTGTCCTACAATTTAACTCAATTCTGATACTATCTACCAGCAGACAACTCAGATCCCACAGGTTAAGGGCTCAATCCCACAAGACTGCCCCACCCCCAAATCCCATCCCCCACTTCAGACTCCAGGCACAAACCCAGGTTATCGTCTTGCTTCTGACCAGCTGGCTATAGACTGGAGACTCCAACAACCCCCGCTTTGGATTCAGTTAATTTGCTAGAGTGATTCACAGAATTCAGGAAAAACACTTATGTTTACCAGTTTACTAAAGGATATGATAAAGGATACAGATGAAGGGCCAGATGAAGAGATACATAAGGAGAAGTCTGGGAGTGAATCGAGCACAGGAGCTTCTGTCCCCATGGAGTTAAGGTACGTCACCCTCCTGGTGTATATGTATTCACCCACCTGGAAGCTCCCCAAGCCCCATGCTATGGGGATCTTATGAGGCTTCCTCACATAGGCATGATCAATTACCAACTCCATTTCCAGCCCTTCTCTCCTGTCTGGAGGATGAGAGGGTGGAGCTGAAAATTCCAAGCTTCTAATCATGGTTTTGTCTTTCTGGTGACCAGCCCCCGTCCCGGACCCATCCAGGACCCCACCCAGAGTCACTTCAATGAGACAAAAGATACTCCTCGTGCTCTTTTCCCTTAGGAAATTACACAGGTTTTAGGAGCTCTGTGCCAGAAACAGGGCAGAGATCAATATATATATCTTCTATTATTGCACACCATGGTTAACCAAGGAATAAGCTATTGGCTTCAGGGTTAAAAAAGAAAGTTAAAGAATTTTCATTGAGTTTGTTTTGGTAGGTTATTAACCCAATCAGGCTAAGTTAATGAAATAGTGCCTCTCCATGCTAAAAATTATACGGTGATATTTTAGAATCTAAGACAAAGTTAAAAACCACCAAGAGTTTGTAGAACTTAGAAGATTCTCCCTACACCATGCCAACACAATCTAACAGCATCCCAAAGTGAGAAGCCATAAAAGAATTTTCTTCATTAAATTGCAAATAACTGTAATGTCTTTTTTCCCAAAAGTAATCTGAGATATTCAAAAGGCCCTGTTGCTCTGGAAATGAAATAATAATGAAATAATACTCATCTGATAAAACAACTACTTCTGGTGAGAAATATAAGTAATGAATTTGCATTACATTCAATACTTGACAATTTTTCTAAAATACCCTAAACAACCACATAGATTTCCTATTTCAAATTAATACTCATTACATTCAAAACATAGGGGAGGGGTACAGTGGCATAGATTATTCAATAAGTAAAAAATATCACTTACTGAAGTGTTCTGTCATGGTCCATGATTTACCTATCCACAAATAAATGCAAATTCCTTCAGCATGCCTATGTAATTTATCACATCCAATTGAAATCGTGGACTCCTATGTGGCTTCCGTCTTATTCTTCCTCTATGTCAGACAAGTCTTGATGATTCTGCCTTTATGATACTTTTCTAATTCTTCTGCCCAAGTTGATCCTGGGTCTAACATAAGGGGAATAGAAATAGAAAAGAGATCAATCTATGGTACTCTCAGGTTGATTAGCCAAGCAGTGATGAAAAAGAGAGGACAACTTATACAGGTACCTACAATGAATGTGCCAATAAATAAGTTGCCTCATTTAATCCTTAAAATAACTCGAGAGGTAGGTATTATTATCCCTGTTTGCTTATGAGCAAACAGGCTCAGGAGTTTGAATATACTGAACAAGTTCATTCAACTACTGAGCTGTTAAATTCAGATTTAATTCAGATTTAATTTGTCTGGGTGAACACACCCGGGTGGCTTGGGTAGTCTATGATAAATGAATCATTTGGACCCACATAATTAGAAAGTGAATTTTCCTGGCTTTAACCAATAAGAAATATAAGAAAACTAACTTCTATGAATGTGTAATTCTACCTTTAGAATTTATTATGGACATGATTTTAACTCCAATTTTGATTAAGCTGAACTAATAAACCACATATATAATAAATTTTTCCTGACCCCCTCCCAAAATAATAAAATTTACCACTTTGTGGATAAACATGTTACCTTATTTTAGTTTCAATGTATGTTAGTAGTTTAAGTTGGGATTTTATATCATTTCAAAAGTATATCTAATTTAAAATATCTCATTTTTTTTTAATTTTTTTTTTTTTAATTTGTGAGAGAGAGAATGAGAGAGAGCACGAGAGGGAGGAGGGTCAGAGGGAGAAGCAGACTCCCTGCTGAGCAGGGAGCCCGATGTGGGACTCGATCCCGGGACTCCAGGATCATGACCTGAGCCGAAGGCAGTTGCTTAACCAACTGAGCCACCCAGGCGCCCTAAGATATCTCATTTTGATCAAATTATCTGATACATGATTCGATGGATCACCCATAAAGCCATTATTTCTAAATAATGTTTCTTTCATTAAAATTTTTTTTTAGTCTCAAATGCTTAGCTTTATTAAAACTTACTTTATTCTGTTCAAGTGATATTGTATTCTGTTAGATTTAATAATGCTAATCTTATTTATTTTTAGATTATGAGATCTAAAATATGTCATTATAACAAATTAACAATGCAGTTGTGTATAAAGAGAAATAGAACAGATGAGGTTAGAGAAATAGACAGAGGTCAGTTTATTTTGGGTCCTATAGATCAGATAAAGGAGTTTGGGCTTTATTTACATCCAGTGGGAAGCTAATGAAAGATTTTAAGCAGGAGAATAACATGATCTGATTTACGTTTTAAGAAAAGCACTCTGGCTATTGTATGAAGAGTGGATCATAAGAAACGGCAAGAGTGGAATCCAGAAAGCCAGTTGAGAGGTATGGTCAAACCGTGTTTGGGGGAAAGACATTGGTAAGTGAATAGTGGGGAAACAGTGGAAATAGAATGGTCATGTTCAGATCTTATTGGTGGATTGGGTTGGGAGTAGGCTGGCTAGAGAGAGCAAAGAGCCAAGGGTATCTCCCAGGTTTGAAGACTGAGCTATAGATGGCAGCATTTTCTGAAATGGAGGACAGGGTGTTTCCCTTGTTGGAAGGTTTGTATGTGTGCCTGTTTGGGGATGATGTCGCTCTTAGAATTTCATCCTACTTTACTGTTCATATACATTTTGTAATTTTCCAATTGTGGCACATAGACTCCAAAGTGGTCCCCTTGATCCCAACTTCCTGGTGCTCATGCTTTGTGTGACCCTTTCCCCTTGAGTATTGATGGGACCTGTGACTTGCTTCTCATCAATGGAATACAGCAAATGTGACAGAATATACATGAATACATATGTGTGACAACATGGTGTAACACTGTTGCTCGTTTTGCTAGGAAACTCTCCCTCTTGGCTTTGGAGAAGCAAGCTATCATGCTGTGGGCTGACTAAGAGGGGAGCCAAGTAGCAAGCAACTGAGGGCAGCCTCTGGTTAACGGCCAGCAACATACTGAGTCCCTCAGTGTGACAACCTGGACAAAATCGAATACTTCCAACCAACTACATGAGCTTGAAAGCGGATCCTTCCCCAGTCAGGTCTCGGATAAGACAGCAGGCCCAGTTGATGCCTTGATTGTGGCCTTTTAATACCCTAAAACAGTTAAGCTATGCTCAGATTCCTTATCCATAAATACCATGACATAAGAAATGTGTGTTGCCTTAAGCCATGTATTTGAGGTAATATTGCTAAGTAAAAAAGATAACTAATAAACCAATTTTCTTAAACTAATTTTTAAAGAAATTATAATCATAACAGGATTCAGTTTTCTCCCATAGAAAGATCCTTATTACTGTTTTTGAAAAGTTGCTTTTTATAAATGTATAATATTTATAAATGTGTAAGTCCATATATTCTCTCCAACAACATACATATAAAAGTATTGCACATATCTGTCAATTTAACACTTATAGAATTTATAAGCTACAAGGAAATTGGGAGAAATGAAGCAACTTACCCAAGTTCCTACAGCCAGTTAGTGACAAATCTGGGAGCAAACTTTACCACATTGAAATGTGATTTTAGTATTCACAGTACATGCAAACCAGGAGGAAAGCCTTGACAATCTTCCATTTTTAAAGTGTATACTATCAAAATCTTCCAAGAACTCCCAAAAGACAAAAATTTTCTCACCTAGAAAGTATACTGCCATATGTAAACTGAGCTTTAAAAAACTCATCAGAGCTGAATAAAATGGCTTTTATTTGTATCTGACTCCCTATTTCACTCTAAAGTCTTTCATGATACATGTTTTTTAGCTTTTATATTTCATTCAGGATTCTTACTAAATGCATAAGAGTAGATGCTGAGAAAGAAAGACAGCCCAGCCTCTGTTCTCACAAAGCTGCTGGTTTGAAGTGCCATAGATAAATCTGTCTTGGCTTCGTGAAAGACTGTCTTAAAACGTGTTTTGTTTGATCCCGATAAGAAAGCATTAATGCTGATGCGTGCATAGTCCCTGGCACAGAGTAAATGTACCTGTTGTTATTAGACAGAAAGGAAATGGGAGGTACACAGGGACAGTGTGTTCCAAACTTCTAGCAGATGATGAAGCAAACCTCCCCACCCTATTACTTTGTAATTCCCCATAATTTCACTTTCAATAGTTTGTCATCTTATTTGATAACGACCCTGATAGAAAGAAAAGCGAAGTGCTCAGCAGCATGCTGAGAGCAACTGGAATGATTCATCAAAGTGAACAATTGCCCAACCATGGCCAGGTGTAGAAAGTGGCTGAAAGTTGCACCAGTAAAAACATATACTTTTGGACTTCTGCCATAGGCCCAAGAAATGGCAATGAGTAAACTGCTGGGTTGAGCTGGCAAAACCTTGTGTCTCTTCTTTTTGGTAGATATTTATTGAATACCTACTATCAATCAGACACTGTGCTAGATACTGGGAATGTAAAAACTGAATAAAGTACAATGTTGGGCTTCAATAAAAATAAATTGCAATAGAGTTCTGCAATAGAACAATACATACAAGACCACACAGGGGAATAAAGGATTAACTCTAGCATGGGAGTCAGAGAAAGCATCTTGGAGAAGGTACAGGGTTTCTTTACAGGGTGATGAAAATGTTCTAAAAGTGATTGCGATGATGCTTGCACAGCCTTGCAAATATAGTAAGAACCATTGAGTTGTATACTTTAAATGGGTGAGCTATATGGTATGTAAATTATATCTCAATAAAACTGATAGAGAAAAAAAGCACAATAGATGTAGAACCATTGCGTGCTCAAATGGCCTCAATTTTTCACATGTCTCGGTGTCCATACCCTTTGACATGTGACTTTCCACCTCCTCTCACTAAAGAGGTAGAGTCATTTCCCCACACATCAAATCTCGGTTGACCTATGACTTGCTTTTTCTAATAGACTGCAGGGAAATGGCTCAGGGCCAGTTCTGAGCCTGGGACTCAAGAACCCTTCCATGTTTCCATTTGACCTTTGCCCTCTGCCATTGCCATAAGAACATACCTGGATTAGCCTGATAGCAGATGAAACACATGTGGTGCAGAGATGATTCTCTTTAATCATCCTATCTGAAGTCATCCTAGATTAGCCAAAAGCCAGCCAATTCCCAGACATGAGTCCCAGTCATGACCAGAAAAAAAACACCCTATCAAATCCAGCCGTGTCAACCTTCAAACTTATGAAATAGATGTTTTTTGTTTCAAGCTACAGTGTTTCAGGATTGTTTGCAGGATTTTTTTTGGTAGAAAGAGGTAACTGATAGAGTGGTACAACACATCATTCAAGAGTCATCTCATGAACTTCAAGAAAGAGGATAAAGAGTATAGTGAATGAAACTCAGAGCTTCCTGGACACCTTCTCTTACAGAGGAGTGGGAGGGTTAGAATACACACATTCAATGGTGTGTGTGTGTGTGTGTGTGTGTGCATAAAAATGTAAAAATGCTGGTTAAAAGTAGTATAAAGTGGTTGGAAATTCCACAGTGACATTTTTATTTTTTTTTAATTTTTTATTGTCATGTTAATCACCATACATTACATCATTAGTTTTTGATGTAGTGTTCCATGATTCGTTGTTTGTGTATAACACCCAGTGCTCCATGCAGAACGTGCCCTCTTTAATACCCATCACCAGACTAACCCATCCCCCACCCCCTCCCCTCTAGAAACCTCAGTTTGTTTCTCAGAGTCCATAGTCTCTCATGGTTCGTCTCCCCCTCCGATTTCCCCCGCTTCATTCTTCCCCTCCTGTTATCTTCTTCTTCTTCTTCTTCTTCTTTTTTAACATATATTGTATTATTTGTTTCAGAAGTACAGATCCCACAGTGACATTTTAAAATATAGCATGTACTAGGATGCCTGGCTGGCTCAGTCAGTAGAATATGCAACTCTTGATCTCAGGGTCATGAGTTCAAGCCCCACACTGGGTGTGGAGCCTACTTTTAAAAAAACTGTAAATAAAATATAGCATATACTATTTAGTATCTAGTAGTGATTGCACTGAAAAATACACCTTAATTTTTTCAGTATAAAAGTTTAACCAAACAACATCATGTCTGTGGTATTTGAGCCAAAAATGTATAACCTTGACCTATTCATAAGAAAATGTTAGAATAATCCAAATTGTAGGACATTCTAGCGAAGCAACTGGCCAGCACCTTGAAAAGTGTCAAAGTCATGTGAGACAAAAAGAGGAATGTTCCCAGATTTGGAGGAAATAAAGGAGACGTGGCAATTAAATGAATTGTGGAATCCTTGGATTCTAGAACAGAAAAAGGACAATAGTGGGATGATTAGAAAATTTTGAACACAATCCATAGATTAGTTAATAGTAAAAAATATTAAATTAAATGTTAATTTTCAGGTTTCAATAGTTGTATTATATAAATAAGTTCTCAACATTTGTAGAAGCTGGGTGAAGGATTATACAAGAACTCTGTGTACTATTTTAGCAACTTTTTTGTAAGTCTAAAATTATTTCAAGATAAAATGTTTTTTAAATAAGAAAGTTAGATGAAGGATAATGTGATCACATTTATACACTTAAAAAAAAAGACGAGTATATAGAAAATTGTTAGCAGCAAATGATTTGTGGACATGCCAGGCACTATTCTAGATACTGGTGGTGTAGCAGTCAATAAGACAGAAAAAATCTCTAGAATCACTTGTAAGCAGACAGAAATATACAAGATAATTTCCAGCTGGTGCTAAATACTATGTAGAAAATAAAACAAGGTGGGAGAGTGAAAACAGATTGCGTAGGCTACTTTAGATTAAGTGGCCAGGAAAACTCTCTCTGAGGAAGTGTTACTTAAATGAGACCTGACCGACCTAAGGGGCCCACTTTGTGAAGATATGGAAGGGACATTCTAGGCTGGGAAAAGCAAAGCAAAGACTCTGAGGCAGAAGCAGATAGAAAGTACGACAGGAAGAGAAAGGCTAGATTAGCCCAGGATAGAATGTGACCAGATCAGACTAGAGCATAGGGACTATTCAGAACAGGTAGGCCTGGGTAAGGAGTTTGTGTTTTAGTTCATGTACAAAAAGAAACCATTGCATGGTTTTAAGAGAGATGGAACATGATATAACTGACATTCTTTAATATGTCACCTCATTTTTTTTGGCATAGAAATTGACCTGTGAGAGGGCAAGAGTGGAAGGAGGAGGGCCTGTGAGAATTGTGATTGCAATAGGTCTAGAGAAGGAGGGATGGTGACTTGACGAGGATGGTCAGTGAAGGCAGAAAGCAGGGAATAATTTGGGATATATTTTTTTGGAGGTAGAGCAAAATTTTGCAGATGGATTGGATGCGGGAAGTGAGGGAAAGCAAGGAATCTAGGATAATTCCTTGTTTTCTTGTGCAACTTGCGTAGATTTTGGTGCCAGTTACCAGGGGAGATTGACGGAGGAACAGTTTTCTTGGGAGAAAAAAATCAAGAGTTCTTTGGGGAAAAAAAATCAAGAATTCTGTTCTAGCTATATTAAATTTGAGACATTAGATCTTTGTTATTTCAGGGTTTTTTTTTTTTTTGCATTGATTAGTGTGTGCGTGTACGTGTGTGTGTGTGTGTGTGTGTGTGTGTAAGCATAAGTGTATTTTCTTTTAGGAGCTTAGATTTTGAAAAAAAATAATGAAGTAGGTTGAGGAACATTCAAAATATGCTTGGTCAACCAGGTACCTCAATTATTTAAATAGACAGGGAGAATATCTCACCTGGAAAAGTTACTGGAATGAAACTAATATGTAGAACAAATGGCTCCATCCTAAAACAAGCCGTTATAGAATTCACAAAGAAAAGCAGTGTATTAAATTTGTTCCTGAGCATGAACAATGCTGGGCATCCATGAGTGAACCTTTTTATAATCATCATCACCCATGTAAATACATCTTTCAAGAGAAAAACAATAGAGACCATGCACATGTCCTTCAGGTTTAGAAAAGGGAACTCTGACTAAATGTGCAGGTAGGAAGAGATATAATAGTAATTTCTTTTCTTTTTTAAAGGAACACTGCACAGGTAACCTGGGGACTATAAGAGTGTAACTGCAGGAGGGACTGGTACAGTGGTCAAGGAGGTAAGCCATGGCACCCCACAGGCCATGGCCTATTCCCACCAACACTGATTGGTTGTAAAACTTGGTTCAAGTTCTATAACTTCTCTGTGCCTCTGTTGTTATCTATAAAGCTGGGATAATAATATGTGGTAGACCCTGTAATGCCCCTGCCCTCCCCTTTCCCAGATCCCCCTTCTTAGCTGCTAGGAGTGTTACCAGAAGATGACCTTCAGCAGCAAGCCCTCTGTTGGGATTGCCTTGGCTGAGGAAATTGTCTCTCCCAAGGTCACACCTCTTTCCAGGAGCAGCCCACATCCAGTGACTGGTCAAAAAGGGGTTTAAAGTCCTGAACTCCCAGTTCAGGGTGGCTAGAAGGGCCTTCCAGCTCCAGAGCTCCAGGTGGGGTTGGCTGATGCCTTCACTGGGCTTCAACTTCAATGTCTCACTCTACCCAATCAGGTTTCCTCCTCCGCCCTTCCCCAGGAGTTCGTCCCAAGACCTGTCCCTAAGAAACATCTTGCAATGCTAATCTCTCCCTCAGAGACAAATGCTCACATTTATTGAGTCTTTTGAGATGAGAGGAAACACATATCCTGAGCTTCGTCCATTCTGTTCAGAAATAGTTCTGATAACCAGAGGGCTGGGTATTAAGCTCATTTTGTTGCTGCATTTTATTTTTCTGGCTCATTCATAAGTACTTGATCCTTATGAATAAAATAGAGAAGAAACTTTTCCCATAAAACTGAAGATCCTAAAAACAAGAATAACCAGAGAGCTTTCATTCTTGAAAGCAATGAATGTAAGTTCACATAAAACTCAATTTGAAAAACAAATGTTATCCCCAAAAATCAGGTTATACATTAGATTAGACCACCCTCTAACACATCAGTAGGGAAAAAAAAGTGACAAACGCAAGCTAGCTGAAAAGTAAAGGCTATAATTTGTAAGAAGTTATCTTTGTATCACCTATGACTCTTCAAAGAGCATTAGTTGCATAATGTGGTTAAAAGCCAAGTATACAACATATACGACAGGTGACTATATTCCTCTTCCGACTGGAAAACCGGAAGTTTGTGATCCTGATCTCCTATATTTGTCTAATATTATTCCCTGACACAAAGCCTTCATAGTGCTATCAGTTTTGCAAATAATCACCAAAAGAAGTTCCCTATCCTGGTCAGGGGGAGTTCTGGGTTGTTTGTTTCACATACGCCCATGTCCATTTGAAGACCTTGGGCTTTTGTGAGACTCCAAGTCACTATTCACGGCAGTTGGAGTCCATGCCCTCCCTCCAGTGGGCACCTCGTTTCTCAGCCACGAGTTGAATAAATTGGGAATGGCTGGCAAAAAGCTTGAGTTGATCACTGATGTCCACCCAGTTCACTTTCTTGGCATCATCACCAGCTTCCAGAGGAAGATGATCCATTATCTCACCTGTATTATCTCACCTATATCATTGTGGTAGTTTGCAGCCTCTGTCTCCATCCACGCATTATCTGTGTTTCGGGGATCGTCCACATAACCTTTATAGACCACAAAGTGCTCCTGACTGAACAGTTTGCCCAGTTGTTTCTCCAACTCCTGTGTTTCTGCTCTAGATGTCTGTAAGGAGTTCATGGCTTCCTCCCCAAATTCTCTCTTCAATGTGGTACTCATTTTCTCTCCTGGCTCCACCATGCCCCCTGGATGGCCCCTTCTCCACAGTCCTTCCTTTTGATGGCTACAAATTGCAGGACGTTTCTCTCAGAAAAAGGATGGATAATTTTCTTTCCCTTACTGTCCTTTCTCCACCTGGTTAAGATGGGATCTGCAGCATGACTGGGACCCCACCGCCCTAAAAGCCCTCTGCCCACCAGCCCTGTCCGATCCGCGGGGTTTCTAGGTCTGCCATTCTGAACCTCATACAAACCATTCTGGCTCCTTCTTTCAACATGCCCATCCTCCTCATTGAATTTAGGAGAGAAGTTCCTTTCGCCCACCGGAGGGCCTGCCCACATGGGCCGGGCCAAGACAGAACCGGCAGTGTAGTCGACAGGCTTGTACTCGGGCCGCTCGCTTTCTCGTCGGGGACCTGGCTTCACTCCACTTTAGAGCCAGGGTACGGAGACGTCCTGGCCTTCTTGTGGGGATCCTCCGCGGCGCCATTCAAATCTGACATGATGAAGCTTGGAGGAAACCCACATGAGGAAGATGGGCTCTGACCAGCCGAGATGTTGGGGCAGCTGCTGGGCCTGCGGACCGCAGAGGCCAAGGTCATGCAGAGAGATACCGTCGCTAACCCCTTTGCCAGGCGGTGTCCAGCCATCCGCTGTTGCGCGGCCCGCGGGGATGTCCGTGGCGCTCAGGGGTGCGGGACGGCGCGTGGAACCAACCGTGCAGGGGGGCCGCGCGCGGGGCTGGGGGAGAGGGGCGCCCCGCCCCCGGCCATGCATGCCTTTTCATTTTACACTGAAAGATTTTTATATCTGGAAGGGCTTCCAAATGCGAAGTGCTGGGGTTGAGAACATCGTCCAAACACCTCCAACAAAATTAGCACACAACAACGACAAAAGTGCTTTCTTGCTTACAGAGGTATTAGCCATTACAGGTAGATTTAGTTCCCTGGGTCCAGAACCACAGTCTGTTTGGGAGAGGGCAGAATGAATGTGTTGGGGGTGGCAGGTGAGGGTGGTTGGGGAGGGGGGTAGAGGGGGGACACAAAATGCCTTGTTTGGGGTGATGGAAAGCCTAGTGAGTGCAACCTCCAAGGGGAAAGAGAGCTCACTTGGTACACAGAACACGGTCCTTGTGGGAAATCCATGATGCACAAGGTATGGGAGATGGTTCAAATCTTGGGTCCACCATTTACTAGCTGAATGGCTTGGGCAAGTTGCTTCATCTTTCTCTTCAAAGGCATATTGGCTACAGCATGGCAAGTGCTGCATTAAGCACAGAAGATCCTACTCAGGTCTGTGCCACGTGACCTCTGCTCTTAAAGGATTCCAGTTGGGAAGGTAGCACATACATTAAAAAGTAGAACTAACACTGGAAGTGCAGGGCCCTGGAATTCTTAAGAGTTGAACACAATCCAGTTCAATCCCAGCTTCCCCTCCTTCCCTGGGACCTTCTTGGGCAAAGTTACTTAAACTCACTTCAGGTTCCTCATGTGTAACATGAAAATAATAATATCTATGTCATAGGGTTGTGCTGACCATTAAGTGGGATATTACACGTAGCACTGTTAGCACAATATCTGGCTCACTGTACACACTCAGAAATGCTACTTGTCATTACTAGAATTATCATTACCTTCTTGTCCCTACACCTTGAAAACTGTGTAGAGAAGAGTAGGACAGTTGCAATAATTATGAAAATTGAGCAGCTCAGATATGAGGTCAGAGTTAAACAACCTACGATTTCTCTGTGTGGAAAAATTCAGGCTGAGAAATAACAGCATCTAGATCCTAAAATGATAAATAATGAGCAGGAGAGGCACTGGCTAAGTCATTATATCTAAGAAAACAAACTCTAGGGAAAGGCATCTTAACATTTGAAACAGATAGTTTTAGAACAAATGGAATACTGTATACTCTAATTGAAACCCAAAGGATATTTATCATTTCCTAGGGGTTGTTCCATGTTACACCAGTCCCATAAATGATCTGATGGTCAAATATGTTTGGGAAATTCTACATATTTCACCACCCTCCCTTAGAAATTCAGGATTCACATTACTGTTCTAAAGATCCTGTGAATTCCAGTAAAAACAAACCGACCAACCCTAAACTATTTAATTCTGTTTCATTTAGTATTTTTCAGATTACCTGACCAGAGAATGCTTTGTTTATGCAACAGTTGGTATTATCTTAGGAACACACCTCCTCAACTTTAGAAAAGTTTCAAAATGTGTGTGTGTGTGTGTGTGCTTGAGGGTAGGTCTCTAACCATTTGAAGTTATCACCCTCACAGTGGAAGGCAGCTATTGAAAAGACACCCATCACCCTCTTAAAGAACCCTAAGCTAAATGAGCCAGGATTCCAGAAGGCTTGAAACCCAGAAATAGCTGGAACTATTGAGAACAAAATGTAGAAGACGACTGACAGCATAGTGATGTGAGACCTGGTCATCATCAACCATTATCATCATCATCATTGTTGAGAACGTGCTGTGTGCACCGTACAAAGAACCACTAGAAAAGAAAGATGATTATTAAGGGACATAGTCTCAGGTCTATAAGTCATGTCTTCCTATGGAATTAGAATTAGATAGGATTCCTCAGTGGAATTCTTATTCCTCTGAGCCTCCAGGAAATGTAGTAGGAAAACCATGATATGAAAAGGTAAACATGTTGGAAGAAGACACTTGTAAATTCCTCATATTATTATTTCCAGGTATCATAATCTAACTCACAAGAAACAAATGAAGCAGGAGTCTTGGGCCTGGTTCTAGTTTTCCCCTATCATAGGCTGCATAGCTTTGCACCTGACGCTTGGCTTCTCTGGGTCTTGGTTTCTCACTATAAAAGGAATCGGATGGCCTCCGTTATCTGCTAAAGTCCTTCCAGCTTTAACATTTTATGATTCTAGGATCTTTGAAAATCTCATTATTGGAAGGCCAAGGTCAATTTTTGCTATGACTCAAAACAAAACAAAACAAAACAAAACAGATGTTCAAATATAAACAACCAGATGCTCAGGGGGCAACAGACACTTGAGGAAAGCAAGGGATCAGCGAAGGCCTGATATGTCAAGTACAATGCACAAATACAGTGGGCCAAAGATGACTTCACGGAACACCTACCTGGAAAGGGACATTAAAACCAGTAATGAGAGGTTTTACTTGTTTTTTACTATAATCAAAGAGAAGAAGACAGTTAAATCAGACCATTTGATGATCAAGGTGCAAAAGGTGCCCTAAGGGAAGGAAATGAAGTATGATAGGCGAGAACAAAAGAATTATTTGCTGGGAAGCCACTGGGGAGATTCTCTTCTCTAAATTGTCATCCAAGGCAGAAAAACAAACAGAACTCAACAGAGAATGTTCTGGTCCATTCAGGAGAAAGCCCCGAAGGAATTGTAAGCACAATCAGAGAACAAATCTTTGGTCTGTCACTATGAACTCTTCTTGGGCCAGAGATGGCCTGAGTGATTCCCATTTTATCAAGAATATTATGGAGGGCAGAGTGGGGATGGAGAGGACCAGGCTGATTACAGGACCCTAGCAGTGCGATAACCCCTAATCATCCTTCCAGCCTCTCTTTGGGAAACAGAAACAAGTGGTACCGGGAAAATTGGATTACCATGAATTATTTATCTCTCCCTAAAGTGACGCTAAAGTTCAACTTCTGAAAGAAATCTGGAAGGAAAGCAGAGAAGAGCTTTTCTCCTCTCTTTAAGGTGATAATACTGATAATAAATAACAATAATAAAATAACTACCATTTCCTAAGTGCTTTCTATGTACCGGTCCTTGGCACACTGATCAGTGAGCAATCAAGGTATTGGGTCATTAGTCTGGCTTTGAAGTCAAAGAGAAAAATGGGGGGTGCCTGGGTGGCTCAGTCGGTTGAGTGTCTGCCTTCAGCTCAGGTCATGGTCCCAGGGTCCTGGGATCAAGCCCTGCATCAGGCTCCCTGCTCAGCGGGAAGCCTGCTTCTCTCTCTCCCACTCCCCCTGCTTGTGTTCCCTCCCTCGCTGTCTCTCTCTCTCTGTCAAATAAATAAATAAAATCTTAAAAAAAAAAAAAAACAAAGAGAAAAATGGGACAATGATTAACTTTTTTTAAGATTAAAGAAAACTGTGCCTTTTAAGAAGTGACTTAGGATGATTAATGCAGCCATATATAGAATGGGGGCCATCTACAATTTAGCCTAAGAAATCTGAAGTAAAATGTGTAACAATGAGAGTCAAATAGCCTTTATTTATAGGAGAGGTAAGTTTTAGTGTGTGTGGTGTGATGCGAAGGTGTTAGGAAAGCCCAGCTGCCCCCCAAAAATGTCTTCCTGACCCTCTTAAAATACTGCCTGGATTTACACCATTAAAATAACCCCCTTTGAATGCAGTTAGTATTGCAAAATGCACATTTATTTCACATTCAGCTGTTGTCATGCTTTCCGGTGAATTAGTGGAACAGGTCGACAACTAGCTAAGGACGTCAACTGAGGGGACAAAGATTCGAAGGGGGAGAAGGAGGGACCCTTTCGGAGGACGTGTGTGTGTGTGTGTGTGTGTGTGTGTGTGTGATCGCTCTGGTCAGTTCAGCAGCCTGTGGGTAGCCGGTAGACCCCAGATCCTGAGCTAGGTCCCAGAGATTAAAAGGTAAGTAAATGAGGTTAATTGCCTCAAGAAGCTTACAGTCCAGAGAGTGAACTACACGAAGCTCATGGGGAGTTTTGAAAAGTGGAGCCCGAGACTCAGAAAGGAAAGGTGGAGGGACCAAGAAGATTCTCTTCCATCACATTATATTGAAGGCTTGGACACCTGGTTAAAGGAAGGCTTTTTCTTGGTCCCAGGGAGCTCCCCCAAGGAACCATCAAAATTGAAGCTGGTAGGTTTGACGCTCTATGGGCCACAGGATGACAGATCATTCAAATCCCTTTAATTCAATATTTTTTTTTGTCCTTTGAAATTTAAATTCGTCAAATATGACGATCTCAAAACTCATAAACTAGATTGCTGACTGTGAAATAGAGGCCCCTTGCTCATTTGTCACGCCCCCTCCTTCTGCCAGAACTCCACCAAGCGCAGTCAGTCCTGACTGAATAGGGGGGCTGCTGAGGCCGGTGTTAGAGCAGGTGGCAGGAGGCGCACAGATGAATGGCATCTGGGAGCGTAACAGAGAACTTCTTTAAACAGCACACCAGAGGAGGACCATGTTTTCAGATGGCATTCAAAGAGCACCCTAAGACATGGTTTCTAGGAATGGAGAGAACACTCAATTCCTGCTGAAAAGATATGGGGACAAGTTCTGACTCTGGTAAATACTGGCTAGCCGAATAGCCATGGGAAATCCTAATAATATTCAACTCTATTTATGGAAGACTGACTACATGCCAAGCACTGTGTTGTTTTACCTGTAAAAAACATTTAATTCTCCTGATGACCCACTGAGGTAGATTCTCTCATTTTCCTATTTTATAGATGAGGAATCTTAAACACAGATAAGTTCAAGGTCATATAACCTCACATGTGTCAAAGCAGACATTTGAACACAGGTAATCAAACTCTAATATCTGCGTTTAGCTATCGACAAAGTCCAGTTACCTAAGCCTGTTAGGCCTCAGGTCATTCACTTAAAAATGACATGTTGGGCCGGACAATGTCTTGACTGCTTTCAGGCTTTAAAATATTCTGATTCTAATTATATAAATTATACCCATACTTAATATTCTTAAGGTTAGTCTGTGTTTCTGAGTAGTCTGTCTTAGAGAACTGAAATCTAAAGGCAAATATCTGAAATCTGGTCTTAGATCCCAGCTCTACCTTTTGTTCAGTCAAACTGGACCATATTATCCACTGTTCCCCCAAGAAGGCCCTTCCTTGATCTCCATTTATTGAATTCTACCCATCCTTCAAAAGTTAGCTGAAATGCCAAGTTAGAATGCAGGTCTATTAGGCTGTTGGGGGTTGAGATTTGGGAGAAATGTTTGAGCTAGTGGAAGGAAAAGACGTAGGGTAGGAAAAAGAAAGGTGGAAGGAGCCACTCACAGATGCGAAAAGCTAAGAGCAGTGATGTTGGTGACCTGCACCAGCAAAGCCTTCCCTCTGATGGGCAATAGTGAAGCCACCACAGTTATATTCACTGGTGCCCAGGTAGTAGGTGAGGCGAAGATGAAATGAGATACCGTAGGTGAAATATCTAGGCACAGTGTCTGGAGGGGACTGTACAATAGTTCCGAATTCCATGGCCTACCATAGGAATCTGCTCCTCTCCTTCATGCTGAAGAAGGCTGCCATCCTGCCCAGGAAGGAGTAGGACAAACAGAGGTAAGGGAGAAGAGAGAAGTTAGGAGGAAGTATATTGGAACACGAAGAGAAAAATGAGAGCTAGAGAATAAGACAGAAAAGGAGATATAAGGGAATTATGGTAGAGAAGAGGACAGAAGGAGAAATGGAAGCAAAAGGGCAGAAAGGGAACAGAGGGAGGAAGGTAGTTCTGGGGCTTGGAAAGAAAGTTTGTTCTGCTCCTGCAGAATCCCGAGCGGAGGAAGAGTCCCAGAGGTAAGCAGGTGCCTCGCCCAAGCCCTGAATGCCAGTGGCTTGCCACTATGCTCTCTGATCCACCTCCTTTCCCTACTCTGACCTGTTCCGTAGGGGCTCTGACCCCTGCTCTCTGTCGTCTTGTCCGCTGGCTTCTGCTTTCTACACTGGGTGGCCCTGGAGGGTGGGAGGAAGAAACCAGGGGATTTCTTGGCTTTCAGAGGCACCTCCAGCAGTAGTTGCAACTTCCTTCATGGCTCCAGCTCTCACTGGGCAAGACCTTCATGGTTTTGGCAGCCTCTTCCCTTTGTCCCTCGGGCCCTAGGAGAGGAGATGCATCCAGCAGTTGCTAATCTCAGAATTGCCTCACCTTCCCCTGGTTGCACTTCCAGTTCTTTCAACACCTTTGTACCTAATTCGCTGCATTAAATCATCACTATTGAATTGCCTGGGAAAGAAAACTTTCACTTGGATTTACCCTCAGAGTTCAAAGGCAGTGTTCCCAGTAGGACTGGAAGCAGAGAATCTAAAGAGAGAAAGAAATCCAGCCATCCCAAGAGTCGAGAAGGGTCTGGGTCTACTTCCCCAGTACTTGATTGGAGAGTGACAAATCCATACTAGCTGTCAGAGTTGAGGGACTCTTAGCTTAGGAACTATCTGTAAAAGAACGGGTTCACGGCCATTCATGTCTATTCCTCCATGATTTACCGTACTCACTTTAATCACCTTGAGCCTGAGTTTAAGGAACATCTCAGTTTTATTACCCCAAGGGTTATCAAGTGCCCATTATGTGTATAGATGGCACATAGCTAGGTGTGGTGGGGAAGAACACAGAGACACAGGGGAAATGGAGGGCATTCTCAGTCTTTGGAAGTGTTTGCTTTTTGCAAGATGAGGTTTGCAGACTACCAGGAGACCCTCTTGATAGAGACTCTCTTGAGTTTTTCTAGTACCAACAGAGCTGCAGACACTCAGTAACAATTTTGTTCTTACAGCGTTCATCTCTCCCATCCCCAGGGCCCTGTTAAAACCAGGCTCTTGTTCTTAAGGAATCCACAGACTAATGGGGGCACAGAGTAAGCACATGACTGACCCTGAAGCCAGACTGATGCCAACCACTAGGGGTGGATTCTGCACGGGGTTCGGGGAGACTGCACAGAGATGGTAGGAGATGCTAGACAAGCTGAGCTTACGAGGGTTTGACAAGCTGAGGGACCTACAGGGTTTTCTGGGATTTTTGGCAGAGAACACAGCAGGATCAAAATCAGTCTCGAAAGAACAGAGGCATCTAAAGTGTTGTCCATAGGCAAGGGTTTGGGGGGTGAGGGTTGGGCCGTGGAGAGGAGGAGACTGACTGGTGGAGGCCCAGCTGTGGAAGACTCTGAGACTAAGGAATTGGGGTTTGAGGCCATGGGGAGTCATCTGGGATCTTAGGCATCATGTGGCAAGGTCACTTCTGGGATGGCAACTTTGAATGCTGCGTGAGGACAGAATACAAGCAGAGAACCTGGAGGCCGGGAAGAAACAGCTCTGATGGATAGCTTATGGAGGAAGGTTCGGCGTGACCATCGCTGAAGGGGTACATTTGAGCTGCTGCTTTCCATCCATTCAAGGGCAAGCTTCCTCCGTCTGTTGGGGGGGGGTTGGGGTGGGGAGGGAAATGCCCCTTCTATGGCTGAATGATACGAAGTCTCCAGCCTCAGAAGTTTCGAATTTCTCCTTGCCAAGGTCGGGCCACTACAGGTGGGCGATCGCGAGCCTTGGGCGAACGAGTGGCTCCACGCCCGCCCCCAGTGGCCGCCGCGGCTGGTCCCCTCCAGGCCCGGGCACCGCCGCGGGCCGTGCTGGGCAGGGCGCTCCGGGAGCTGCGCGGAGGCTGCTCGAGGAGGCCTGGCGGGCGGCGGCGAGAGGCTGTGCCCCAGTTTGTGTCCAATCAGGGAGTGCGGGCTGTGCCCCGAGCCGGGCAGCAATGCGTAAACAAACCCACGGCAACTCCTCCGCCCCCTCGGCGCGCTCGCCCCGCGCCCGCCGCCGCCGCCGCCGCCGCCGCCGGCTCCGCTCTCCTCGCGCCCGCCCGCCGGGCC
>NC_058408.1:119135910-119158140 GCF_002201575.2 Neomonachus schauinslandi
GCTCCCGGAGCGCCCTGCCCACTACCGCCCCACGCGCGCGCGCTCGCGCACCACGCGCCCCGCGCGGCCCGCCCGGATCGTGGCCTCCCGAGAGCAAGGTAAGGGCGATGCGCGGGGACCCGGGCGGCTTCCCCGCCCGGCGCGGCCCGGGGAAGTTTGTGGCGTCGCCGCTTTCCGCTGGGCCGGGGGGCGGAGGGGAGGGCGGCGGAGGGGGGAGGCCCCCGGCGCCGGGCGAGACTGGCGGGCGGGAGGGGGCCGCCCGGCGCCCGGGGGTCACAAGTTGCCCAAGCTGACATTGGCGCGGGCTGGCGGGCTGCGCGGCGGGGCGGGCGTCGCGCGGAGAGGGGCTGGAGGCGCGGCGGGGCCGGGCGCGGTGCGGGCGAGGGGAGGGCCCCGAGGAACTTTCTCCTCCCCAGAGGGGCTCCTTCCAGCCCCGGCCGCGGCCCCGCCTCGGGAGCAGTCGGCTCCCGGGCTGGAGGGAGACCATGAAATGTGTTTGAAGAAGCTGACGCAGTTTGTGACGCTCGCGGCTTCCTGACGGGGACCGGCAGGAGCAGCGCCTTCTGCGAGGAGGGACGAGGCGGGGCGGCGCTCGGGCCCTTCCCCCCGCCCCGGAGCCGCGCGCCCGGGTGCCTAGTTCGGGGGCCGCGGGCTTTGGGCGCGAGCATCCAGCCCGGGCCAGGAGACGGGCCCCGGCAGCGCGCGTCGCTTCCGTTTTGATTAGCTCGGGTTATTATATAAGATGTCACAGAGAGGGAAGGGGCGAGCGGGAGGCGCGTTGGCGAGGGCGCGTCGGCCTTCGTCGGGTGGCGGGGAGGGGCGGGAGGCAGGGCCGGGCGGGGACCCACCTGTGCGCCCTCCGCGCCCCCTGCGGGCGCCGGCGGTGCGCGTGCCGGGGGACCGGGGACCCGGGGGCCGGGCGAGAGGCCCGGGGGGTGGGGGAGGGCGGGCGGACGTGTCCGCCGCTCCCCTCCCGGCCCCGGGAGCACTTGGGCAGCGGCCGATACGTGCTGTTTCCTCTCCGCCGCCTGGCCTGGGTGTACACGGTTCTGGCTCCAGGCATTTGTACTTTGAAACATTTGTTTAATATTAAGGAAGCTGCGTGTGCGGCGGTCATAGTACGCCCGGAACGTGTGGCCGTGAGCTCCAGGGCGGTGAATGAATCATCGCCCGCGGACCGGGCGCCGATGATTCATGCGGGGTACACACGCGCGCGTACTCGCCGTGTGCCTCTGACCCAGGGACAGCCGCCCTTCTGCAACGATGACGCCTGGAGGGGCGGGGGAGAGTTCATGCAAAAGAGCGGCGGCTTGTTTTTCCCCCTTCCACAATTTTGGGGAACTTGGGGGTATCAGGTACCCCAGATTTCCCGAAGCTTGTTTCCCATTCTTGGAAGGGTTGCAGGATTCCACCTGGCTACATTAATGAGTCGGTGGAGGAGCGCTGATTCGCTGCGAGGCTGGGTCCTGTCTCATTCAGAATTTGGTTGGTGTCTAGTGAGGTATTGGGTTCTGAAGGAGTCCTTCTAGTAATTGCCTGTGGTTAAGTACCGCTAAAGTAATTAGCAAAAACTTTAAAAGTTAGTGGATCTTAAAAGAAAAACAAGTGGCTCCTAAGTAGGAGTCTTAAAGATTTAGGCTTTGGGGTGTGTGTGTGTGAGTGAGTGTTTCAAGCCAAATCCAAAAAGGAACTTAGTTTGCCATTAATACAGAACTTTTAACCACTGCGACCACACTTAAAGGCTAACTTGACTCATTACCACCTCACTCCACGGTTGTAGGATTAAGAGAAAAGTTTTCTTGTCATTCAGGATTCAGGTCAAATGGCATCTACTCAGCAAAGGCCCTCTTGATTACCTTAAATAGCTTTTCATCCTTACCCCAGGAAGCACACCCACCCAGTCCTATTTTATTTTCTCCATGGCACTTAATCACTATCTGAAATGATTTTTATTTTGTCTTTAAGTCCTGTCTCTTTGTACTAGAATGTAAGCTCCGCTGTGGCAGGGATTTTGGCCTGTTTTGCTCACTGCTGTAACTCTAGCACCTAGAACAGTACCAGGCGTATATTAGGCACTCAGTGTTGACTCCTGAATGAGTAAATTCTTTTTCCTGATTTCTTGGTAGGGCTATCTTTGACAGTTGAAAGGCAGTGCCTTTTGTGAGCAAGGCACTAAGATGGTACAGTTTTTTTCTTCCACTTTTCTCTTGATTGATTCATTTCCTCCTCTGTGCTGTTTAACAGCACAAGCTGGGTTTGAGCATCACATCCTAAGATGCTGAGTGTGAGGAAAGATAAGGCATATAGAGCCTCGTCAAAAGAAAGTGTATTACCGTAGAAGACTGTGGGTGATTAAAAATATTACCTGTGCTAATTGAAAGAGAAGTACAGGATATTGAAATGGAATCAACAAAGTCAAGTTTTCACTCATGTTTGAAATACTGCTAGTTCTCTATTCCTCCCTCCCCACGCTTTCACCAACCTCAACTTTAGCTGCAGCTTGGGAAGGTCCCTAGTAAGTAGCCCTTAATATGAAGTATTAATGTAACTAAGTGAATGCAAGAGGCCCTACCTCTGCTTTATTGTTGTTGTTAATGTCAGTAACTCCATGGAAGAGTGGATAGAAGGAGTTACTTAAAATTATAATTTAAACATCTTAAAGGTATTGTAAAGAATTAAAGCTACAATCAGTCAATGATATAATGGAAGAAGATTTCAAATGTAGTGTTGAATGCTACCTCCCTAGAGGTAAACTTTAATATACTTTTTATTATTATGAATAATAAACTTTGGAAAGATATTGGTCAGCTTTGCTCTTATAGCAATATTTTGAGAACTCAGTACTTCTGAAGTTAAAGAAAAGTGCTCTTTCCTTGACAGTAGTTGTGATCGCTTTCAAAAGCGTAATCTGATTTCAAGAGTAAGCTCAGCAATAGTGGAAATTTTAAAGCTAACAGGGACCTTGAAACTACTTAGCACAATTTGTTCCTTTGTACCAGTCCCTTTGCTGAGGAAACTGAGACGCAGTGAGATGGCTCGCCAAGGCTGCAGACAGAGCAGGGGTTAGGACTGAGAGTCTTGACATCTTGTTGCAAGTCCCTAAATTAGCCAGAGCTCCCATAAGTGGGGGAGGCATGGTTCCTACCATTAGCCCATTGACTGCCTCCTGCTTGTGAACTCTCAGAGTAAAACTATGTCTTAGTCAACTTTGTGAATGTGGTTGAGCAAATGTGTTTTAAGTTGAGGAATATACTTAAGAATTGAAAAAACAGGAAAACATACCTATTTTCCAGATTGAAGAAGTTTTCTAACAAGAGTCAGAATGTTGGCAGTAATTAACCTTAGAACATTCATAGTGATGAAGCTACTATTTAGTTTTCATGCCTCCAGTTTCAAACAAAATGGCTCACAACTTACAAGTATGTGTGCTTGCTTAGTTGGCATAATTATTCACTGGAGAAATAGTAGGAGACAGGAGTCAAGACAGCTGGTAGGTCTTGGCTCTGCCACAGTGTCCAATTAGAAAAGCCTAGACTTGACAGCCAAATAGAATTGGGGCTGAGCTCAGCTCTACCCCTAACCATCAGGGCTCTCTGTAGCAAGTTACTTAGCTTTTTTCGAGCATTCTCTCATCTCTAAGGTGGAGGTAGTAGCATCTCCCTTTAAGGATTGTCGTGGGGCTGGGATAACATTTACCAAGTGTCTGGTGTACACTAGGCCCATAATAAATGGTAATGGCTACAATTATGTCTTCTGATTTATGTGACCCTGAGAACAGCTTCATCTCTCAAAGCTTTGGTTTTCTCACCTGGAGCATTGGTGGTTGGGATAGGACAAGGGATTTGGGGAGAGAGAGGGCATTGGGGAAGAATTAAATGATCTCTAAGATCTGGTCTATCTCTATACATCTCTGTAGTTTAAGGAATCAATAAAGAATGCACAATTCTCCTGCAATGTTAGTCTAAGTAAAATGATTCACATATCCTTGATCTAACATTCATATAGCCTTGAACTAACAGCAGAAATGGTTCATTTCTGGACCTTCCTAACAACTGGCATAATTAACTTTGATGATATTAAGTACATCTTCATTCTTTTATATGACGTATGATGGATACCAGTTAACTTGAATATCTCAGCCTCTCATTCAGCTTACTATATATATAAAGCAGGGTAAGGAGTCTACAGGTTAATCAGACATTGGCACCCTTTCTTTAAGAGGCTTGAGAGTCATGTAAGGAGCATAAGGCAGGTAACCAAAGGTTGTACTACATGGAAGAACTGTGAAAGAGGCACAAAGAAATTGCTTTGTGATTTCAGAGAAGGAAAAGCTTAATTAAGACTTAATTAAGGCATCTTGAGCAATGCCTTAAACAATCAGTAGGACTTCAGCTGGCAGAGATGTGGGAACTAGCCTATACTAAGACTTGAATGAAAGTCTTTTGAGCATATATATATATATATGTATATATATATATATATATATATATAAGCATATCCAGGAATGGAAAGGAGTGTGGTTAAGCTGGGGGGGCAGGATAGTGGGGCAGAAGGCTGCATGGCAAGGTTAGGACTGTACTGTGATGATCTTGAATGCTGGGCTAAGGAGCCTATTTATTAGGCAGTAGATCACCATCAAAGGTATTTTAAGGTGTGTGTATGGGGGGGGGGTGTGATGTGATTAGAGCTATGCTTTAAGAAGATTAATCTGAGTCAGAAGAGCCATGGGTAGTCCCGGTTAGGAAGCTATTAAGATACACTCCAGAAGAGAAGCTACAGAGAATACAAATTAGGGTGGGAGCAGGTGGGTTGGGTGTGACACCATGAAGTAAACGGACAGGAATTGTTGACTAATTAGATGAGGGAGTTGAGGGAGAAGTCAAAGATGGAAGTTGAGTGACTTTGGACAGCAATGGCAGAAATTGAAATAGTCAAGAAGAACCACTAGTTAAGGCACTTGCTAGTAGTGTACAGTCCGTGTTTGTTTCATTAATGGAAGTGATGATAAGTTTGGATTTGGATATGTTCACATTTGTGTGCCTATGGACCATCCAGATGGATGGGAGCCATTGCAAATAGAGGAAATTTGGGGCATCCTTACAAAGGGATTAAGTGGTGAGAAAGGTTCACAGTGTGGGTGAAAAGAATAAAAGACTAGGGCAGAGCCTTGGAAAAACCAATATTTATGGGCTTGGAGGGAGACAGAAAGAGGCTGTCAGGATGCTGAGAAGAAAGAAGCAGGAGAAGAAGGAAAAGGCCGGGTAAGGAAAGTGAGAGAGGAGGATTGGTGGAGGCTGATAGGGTGGAGGGGCAGACATCAGAGACTGGGAAGAGATCAGTAGACTCGTCAGGGAGACCATTGTCAGCAGCCTTTGAGGATGGGGTCAGTTGGGCAGTGGAGACAAGTCAGAGACAAGTCAGCCGGGTGCCTGAGTGGTGCCTGATGGGAAGAAAATGGAGTGAGTGTAAACCATGATCACACTGTGAAAATCTGAGAGGCCAGTGGCTAGAAACAAGAGCATAAGAAAGGCCTGAGAGTACTGTGGCCATCCTTGGAGAGGAAGAGCCTGAAGATAAGGAGAGGGGTGGGAAGGCGGCTCCTGCATCAGGCCCTCCACAAGTAGGAGGGGTAGCAACAAGAGAGAGTGGCCATATGTCCGGGGGGCCTAGGCCAGCCTTGGTTCACACCTGTTACCCCAGTTTACTTATGGGCTAATGTTTGGACAAATATTACAAATATCTGGAAAAATAATGCCTACTTTTATTCTAAAAGAGGACACTTTTTGAATAATAAATTATTCGATCATCCAGGTCATGGCACAGGTAGTTATTCATGGAAAAACAGATGTGACATGGAGGCAAAAAGTCACAGATTTAGAAAGAGAAGTTGGGAGCTGGGAAGGAGGGTGGCTGCATGTGAAACAGATCCATTCCCTTCTGTTGGGAAGCAAGAGCAATAATGGAGGAGGCCAGTTGATTGGCTGAAAGCAAGTTGGGGGTGAGGGGTAAAGTTGGGGAAGGGGAAGAGTTTGGAGTAGCTTTGCATCTGAGTGCCGCAGGGATCCAGAGATGGCCAGGCCAGTGTGGTAGAAGGCATTCCCCCCTGTCTTCCTGACTCTCTCCAGCAATGCTCAGAGAGGTGGATGTGGAGGTGGTGTGAGGATTACTGGCACTGCCAGTTCCCGGTGGGCCCTTGGCGGAGCAGGGAGGCAAGTGAGACAGCGCTGCTGGCCTGGGAGAGTAGGCAACAGAGAGCAGAGTTGAATGTGTAGCAGCTGCTTCAGCAGGGACAACGGAAAGGGAGAAATAGGAGAGGATGTGCAGGGGCTGGTGGCAAAGGGCATGGGGAAGTTTTAGAGTAGCTTATCATTATGGAGAGGTCAGTTATGAGTGATGATGTAAACTCAGAATGTCACTGAGCTTGAGAATGGTGAGGTGTCACAGCCATGAGGCAGAGGGCAGTGATCTTCAGGAATGATGAGGCTAAGCTATACATTATTTTATATATATATATATGTACACTTGATATATATATATCAAAGTCTTTTTTTAAATTATGGAATACATTTATTAAAGCCTTTCTGCACTTTAGAGTTGGAAAGTATCTTTAAAAATAGGGAAGTTATTCCTTCATTTAGAAGATGGGGAAGCTAAAGTCTTTTAAAGACTTTCTAGAAAGATTGTGACTTGCCCCGTATCACAGATATGTGTGACAGAGCTGGCTCTGGAAGGGGCCAGGATCTCTGAATCTCAGTTTAATATTTTCCTCTAGAGCAGAAGAAATAATTAAAGTATCCACAGAACAAAATCTTAGAAAGCTTCCACTTGGCTTGCCTACTTACTGCTGTTAGAACACCGGTGTTTGTGGGCACAGAAACCCGTTGAGGAGAGCTGTGGGATCAGGTCCATGTCCTCTGTCTTCCAAACCAAAGGCAGGTGATGGCGTCTTTAAGGAGGACCCATGAAAAACAGCTGTTCTTCCCCGTGAATTAAAAAACAGGTAAGCATCAATAAATAGACAAAATAATTATCTTCATTATTGATGAAGCCTAGATTGGAGGACATAGCTTGGTGTGAAGTTCACAATGTCCTTGTGCACCCCAACCCTCGTGGAGACTTTGGAACAACATGCAGGATGGAAGGTTTGAGGCCAAAGAGCAGAAATACCCAGGTCTCTGCCTTTCGCTGCCCAGCTAGAGAAAAAGAGAAAGATGCCAAATCTCTTACACTTAATGTCTTTCACAGAAAAACTCCATCCATTGGAGAACTGAGAAACAGTTGTCACACACTAACCAAATAAATTGTTCCACCCCTATAGGGAAGAATATGGTGTAGGGCAAGAAGACAGGAGTGGACAGGGAATATCCCTCCTTTGGAAACCTTGTGAATGGGAAAGAGGTGTTGTTCCCTTTGAACGTAAGGTTATTGACCACTCATAGGTTCTTTGTTTGCATTTGAGTTAAAGTAACTTCTGAGGCAGCAGGTAACATTTTTACACTAACTAGAGGTAAGTGAAATGACTAGGAGTGGTCCTTCATTAATCAGTTTCACAGCCATACCTAGTGGATGTCTGCTTCCTCCCTGGGGATCTCAGGAAATTCACAGATGTCAAAGCAGAGACCATCAGCTTTAATATCCTGTTTTTGAATTCAAAACTTTGGAAAAGTGGAAAGTTCTTTCTCCTCATAAAATGTTTAAGGAGCCCTTAATTGGACATATAGCACTTGGGATTAGTGCGGATCCCATCCCTATTAGTAACCTTACTAATTAACTATTAAATTCCTCAGTTTCCTCATCTGAAGATGACTGTCGAAATTCAGTGAGACTCGGTTTAGGCACTTAAGGTAAAATCATGATGACTTTTTTCCCTTTATCCATGTCAATGTGTCTAATAACTTTAGACAAGTAAGATTATAGCACTGTGTTTCATGACAAATGAAATTTCCAACTTTTTATCCACTTCTTTTTTAACTGTTAAAAAAGTAATTTTTATTATAAAATATAACATATATATAACTTCTGAAATGCAAAATGTATAGTTCAATGAATTATTAAAAGGGAATATCCATGTAACTACCAACCAGCTCGAGAAGTAAAACAATGTAATTTTTTCTCCCCATAGGAATCTTTTTCATTAGATGCTTGATTTTCCTTTTTTTTTAAAAAAAGATTTTTTTTTTTTAAAGATTTTATTTATTTATTTGACAGAGAGAGAGACAGCTAGAGAGGGAACACAAGCAGGGGGAGTGGGAGAGGGAGAAGCAGGCTTCCTGCCGAGCGGGAGCCCGATGCGGGGCTCGATCCCAGGACCCTGGAATCATGACCTGAGCCGAAGGCAGGCGCTTAACGACTGAGCCACCCAGGCGCCCCTAAAAAAAGATTTTATTTATTTATTTGAGAGCGAGAATGAGAGCACATGAGAGGGGGGAGGGTCAGAGGGAGAAGCAGACTCCCTGCTGAGCAGGGAGCCTGATGCGGGACTTGATCCTGGGACTCCAGGATCATGACCTGAGCCGAAGGCAGTCGCCCAACCAACTGAGCCATCCAGGCACCCTAGATGCTTGATTTTCTTTTCAGAGAAGTCATGAGTAGTAAAGGAGGCAATTATAAGTATTCACAGGTTCAAAATATGTGTTCCTTTTGAGTGGAATTAGATCAAAAATGTAGTATGAGTATTTTACTCTGTAGTTATTTTTTATTTCTGTAACTATGAATTTAGTGTTTAGAACAAGTCCCGGGTTTTCAGCCTTAAAGATCAAAATCTTCAGGTTAAGAGTCTTCAGATTTGTGTCCTTTGGATGGGAGTGAAAAAATTACGATCATTTGGATGTGAGAAAAGTCTTTATGCTTAATTTTTTTTAAACTTTCTGATCATCCCTCCTTTGCGTGTCTTTAGAAACAAAACAGCTAAGATTCCAGAATTGATGATGACTGTGTTCAGTAATCAAAGGTCTTCTTGGAAAACACCTGACCATTATTGAGGCAAATACCTTTCAGTTCAGGCCACTACCTTAGGCTAGATTTGAAGTGGCAAGGAGTCGTCAATGATAATAGTTTTATTGCATGAAACACCTGCATTTTCTTTGTTTAATCATAATCTAGTATTCTGAATTCTACTGTCTTTTAAGGCTAAATTAAAGAGTCAATAAATAAAAAGTCTTTTGTGGTATCCGGAAAAGGGTTCTCTTGGATAAGGTTTTTTTTTTTTTATGATTAAAAAAAGGAAATGATGATAAACATTAAAATAATTGGAAAAGTATCCTAGCTGATCTGGTGTATCACTGAAAACAGAAAAGCTATGAGTGTGTTAAAAAATGATAAAGAAAGACTCATCTTTTGGGGTAGTTTCTGTGGGTGTAAGATTTGGTTGTGGGGACCTCAGGTTAGAATTTGGTGGGCTGAACATGCGTTTACTGTCAGTCGCAGCCGAAACCCCCCTGTAATGATGGTGTGGATGTGAGAAGAGGCAACAGCAGATGGGAGACACCAACACATTTTCGGGGGACGGAAAGCAAACACACTTGTGGCAGTGGACTTTGTATAGTGGGGAAAGTTGGTACTTGAGTGCCGTGAAAGGAAGTTGGGAGTAGATCCTGGGAAGAAACAGCCAGTTTATCTCCCAGAATCCCAGAAATGCTCTGGATGAGAGGCTCTGGAGCAGGGCTGAAAATAAGGGAGTGATTCCAAGTCTGTGAAGGGGACCAGCCCTTAGTTCACTTTCCCCATCCCATACAGAAAGATGAAGCCCTTGCTGGACACTGGACATTTTTCTCTGGAGAAGTTGAAGTAAATTAGCGGTTCTGGATTTAGAGCTACCAGGCCAAAAAAAAAAAAAAAAAAAGAGGGTAAAGGTGAAATGCTCAGTGAAAACAGAGGAATTTAATGAAACTCTAAATACTAAAACTCTGAAATACTAAACAGTGAGACCCTGTACTCTTTTTCCTCCGCCCAGTTCTAGGAGAGTGAGGTAATTACCAACCCAGGCAGGGTATTGAAGGACTCTTCTCTGCCTATGAAGAGCAGCCCTAGAGAAAAGACTTACAGATACTGACATTGGGGGCCCACACTGAAAAAACTGACTGACTACCCATTCTTCCTAAAGTGAACCCATCAGGCAACAACCCTCTTCCCTCAACTCCATGAGTATACAGCTTGCAGTCAGCTTTTTAGCACCTTACTCTTGAATACAAATAGACCATGAACACTCTTTCTAGTATGACGGACTATAAGACTAATATGATGGAATGCCTGCTAGACTGATCCTCTAATTGTGTTTCTTCTATCTTTTTGCTTTTATTTCTGCTTTCTCTTCTGCTTCTTCCAGTAATTTTTTTTTTTGGCCATCTTATTTTTAAATTTCTAATATTTATTTCTTATTTGTATAGGCTCATTTTTATTTTATGAATTATAGGTGGGTTTAGGAATATGAAATTTAATATCAAAAGAGATAGCTAGAAGTTTTAAAAGTAGTTTGCCTTTAGGAAGTGGGTTTGGGGGTGACAATGAGGTAAGACAGGCTGCTGCTATATTTTCATTTTAAGCATGGTAGTATTGTATGAATTTTAAAGTAATCTGTATGAGTTAGGTTGACAAATAAAATTTGTAAAAAGAAAAAGTAAGGCAGTGCTAGTAAGTAGATTAGGGAATGATTTACATGTATCCAGAACTTTAAAAATATATATTAAAAGTTAAGAAGTGATGTTTTGATGTTAGAATCATTCCTCACAACTGGGATTCCAGCCCTCCATCTGTCTCAGAATCACTTGAGGGAGGTTTTTGAATATTCAAATGACTGCCTCTATCCCAAGATTCTTACTTATTTGGTTTTGGGTGGGCCCCTGGGAATCAGTAATTTTTAAAAGAACCCCATCGGGGTGCCTGGGTGACTCAGTCATTAAGTGTCTGCCTTCAGCTCAGGTCATGGTCCCAGGGTCCTGGGATCGATTCCCGCATGGGACTCCCTTCTCGGCGGGAAGCCTGCTTCTCCCTCTCCCACTCCCCCTGCTTGTGTTCCCTCTCTCGCTGTGTCTCTCTCTGTCAAGTAAATAAATAAAATCTTAAAAAAAAAAAAAAAAAGAACCCCATCAACTTCTGATGTATGACTAGGGCTAACTCCTAACACCTTTGCTGCTTCTTAAATGTTTCTTGTATTCTTCCTATTCTCTCTCTCTTCCTCTCTGTGTCTGTCTCTGTCTCTCTGCTTTTCTGTCTCTCTGCTTCTGCTGCAAATCAGATCTTTGCTCTCTGTCAGTTTGGAACTGATAACAGTCTATTTTAGGTCAGAAGAGTAGGAGGAAAGAAAGGGAGACATGGAAGAGGTCATTTGGATGACCATGAATAATGAGAGTGGCTATACAGGGAGCCAATATTTGTTTCCTTTTGTTTTGTGGAAACTACTTAAATTGATGACCTTATCTTGAATTTCCTTGGAGTAATTTTGGAGCTCAACTTCAAGTAAATTTGAACTTAATAACATTTTGTTATTTCTTTACCTTCAGTGTTACATCTTGGGGCTAAATCAGTTGCACCCTGAGGTTACCCTCAAGTTCTTTTACCTTCCTTGGGTCTTACCCCTGTCTCTCCCAGCTGTGGTCTACCAGATGTTCACCAATATCGGTGTTTCCATTTTGCACCTGGGATCACCAGCAATTTTCATGGCTTTCTAGTTTTCTGTGAGGGAATTCTTAGAAGGGTGGCTAGCAAGCAAGAGGTGAAGGAATGTAAAAATTATATAATTTCCCAAGGGTGGAGATCTTGTTGCTTTGGGCCTTTGACTACAGAGAATTTGTACATCTAAAAGAAGAAATGTTTGTTGCATGGAGGAGAGAAACATTTTAGACTCGGGGGATAAACTTTAAAAAAAAAAATCTGACAAACTTTAGGTTTATAAAAATATCAGTAATTACAGAGAGTTAAGGTTTCCTTTGAACCTTTTCCCAGTCCTATTCCCTGCCTCCCTAGATCCAGCCACTTGTGAATGGGGTGTGTCAGTGACTTATTTGTTGTCATTTCACATCAAGACAATGCCCTGCTCCATACAGTGGTAGGACTTACCTCTCACATTCTGTCCAGTGTAGGGAGCTGTTTTGGCTGGTGTCCAAGGGATTTCTGCACACTTAGTACATTTATACAGCTAGGCCGAAGTATGATCTTTAAGATGAGGATTGGCTCGTCTCATCAGTAAGTCTTATTTAGAGCTTGCCTACGTGATGCAAGACTCTTCTAGGCCAGGGCTTCTCACAGTTTAATGTGCCCACAAATCATTGTGGATGGCATTACACTGCAGATTCCAATTCAGTCGCTCTCAAGTGGGACCTGAGATTCTGCATTTCTAATAAGCTCACAGGGGATGCCGCTGGTCTGCAGACCACACTTAAAGAAGCAAGGTTCTGGCTAGTGGTTCTCAGCCCTCATTGCTCATTAGAATCATCTGGGTGCTTCTTGGACCTATCCTTAGTGATTCTAATTTAACTGGTCTAGGGTGGGGCCCTGACATGATACATACATGTGTCCATGTGTGTGTGTATGTTTTAACCCCCCAAGTGACACTAGTGTGCAAATAGGGTTGAGAACCACTGTTAGAAGTTCTGCCCACTTTTGCTGTGACTCATAGGTAAAGATCTTCATGGGTGGACTTTGTAGCAATCTGGGAAGCACCTTATAGAGCCTTTCTGATGTAGATACATTTGCTTTATGGATATGGTCCATGGAGAAGAGATTCCTCATGGATGGCTATGTTCCTAAAGATGAGGTGGACGTGGCTATCAGTGGGGAACCTATCTAAGAAGTAAAAAAGTGGCCTTCTCATTAAAATTCAGGTGATACCAGAATGAGAGTTGAAGTGATGAACAAATACAAAATTGATGTCTCTTCATTCAGGGGATCCTTCTATTTTCTACATCCTTTCAGTAAGAGATTATGGGAAAAGTGTGTTATAAACTTTGATGCTTTATGTTTTCAAGAAGTCTATAAACTTGCTTCTTACTATTTCTGTGTATATGTTTGTCTATAAATATATGTACTTGCGAAGTTTCTGCATAACCAGAATTCTAGTATGTATTTATATTTTTCCTTTTTGCCAGTTATTTAGAAAAATTTAGAGTATTTTCTATGCATTTACTTTTGGGTCTTAACTTGTCCTAAAAAATTCAGTGACAGCATTCTGATGAAGGGACTGTTATTCTCAGGAGCTTCCAGTGCTGATGGCAGACAGATGATTCAATTTGCTCAAAAATCATAGGCCTTAGCCCAGCTCAAATGTTAATTGTTTTATTATTACTACAAGGATGATCCTAGAAGCAAATAATGCAATTTTATGTATATTAAAATTATGTGATTACAATTTCTTGGAAACGATGAACTTTAAAATCAGTGGATTGAAGTTAAATATAATTGTGCTGCTAAGACATTAGAATTCTCTCCTCCCCCTCCGTACCATTCAATCATAAAATTGGCCTTTGATTTTATTTCCTTAACATTATCTTACGTACTTCATGACTACTGACATCAGTCAGATTCTCATTACTTCTCATTCACCTTCATTTTCTCCCTGGACCTCGCTCCCTCCAGTCTTGCCCCTTCCAGTTCTTCTGCCAGAGTCCTCTCTTGAGGAGGTAAATCTATGGTTCTCCCTTGTCTGAGGAGAAAATCCAAGTCTCCATAGTGCCATGTAGAGCCCCAGCCTGGCCCTCCCCTTTCTCTGCCCTCATTGCCTGCCTGTCACCTCTCTAGATGGCAGTGTATTCAACCCTGAGCGGAGCTTGAGGATGGGGGAGTAGATACTGGAGGCATGAATGCGTGGTTTAGGAGAAGGGGACAGGAGGTGGCACGAGGGCCATTGGGTGTGACTGCTGGCAGGGGAGGACGGAGGTAGAGTGAGACCAGTTAGCATATGGCTGCAGGCATTCTGCCAGGTGCCTTCCTGAGCCGTTCCACTTCTTGTCTCGACCTTTGTACGTGCTGGGTCCTCCATCAAAAACACTTCTTTTATCTTTTTTGCCCAGAAAAATCTTTCTCCTCCTTTGAGAAACCCCAATTGATAATTTTCTCCTTTTTCCAGATATTCTCCCTTCATTCCCGTGGTATCTGACCATCTCCCTCCATTCTGCCCCCATTGTTCCATTAACCAGCCACTGTTCCTGCACTCACCACACCACCTGTTCATACCTGGGTCTACTAGATTGTGAACTCAGCAAGGGCAAGAACTGGGTCTTTTGATATTCCACTTCACTATTATATGCGTAGTAGACGCATATAATAAATGCTGGATACATTAACACAAGCTTTCTCTGTAAGGTGTTGAGAACCTGCTCCTGCTGGATTGGGGGTCATTTTAAAAATGGAATTCCACTTAGCAGTATATGACATGAATAATTTTATTGCTTTAATTTTTAATTGATCTACCCCTACCAAATATCTGTCCAAATGTTCACATATATGTACACGTGTGTATACATACATATCTGCATAAAAATGGAGGGAAGTTAGAGACCAAAGACTATGAATAAATATTAAATAAGATTTCATAGAGGCCTGCACAATACACATGGCTGATCTGTTCTCGTTCAGATGGGCCCCCTTGGCTAGTAGGGAACAGGTTAAAACCCTAAGAAACATGTGAGTCAGTATTGAACACATTAGTATTTTCAAGTTATGATGAAGTTGTGAGTATAAAAGTGTAGTTTTGAAAAGGTTTTTTCAAATCATGTAGAAACATGGAGATTTTAACTGCCAAAACAATTTTATATAGTTTGCAAATGAATAAAACCACAGAGAGATTAAGGGGTACCTTCTTCCTGAGGTAATGGCTTCACATTTTCCTTATGAGTGTGTGTGGGGGGAGGGGGGGAGTTGAGTTCTGTTGCGATGTGGCATTGAAGGGCTGTGTTGTCAGATGATCTTCCTCACCTCTCTAAGCTTCGGCTTCTCCACGGATAAAATATGAGATTTGGTCTAAATTATTACCAAGGTCATTTTGAATCATCTGTGATTCTGTAAAGTTATGAAACATGGCCTGTAACCATGGTGAGGAAAGTTGATTGGTGATTCCAAAAATAGACTTATTTTCTCCTTCTGCATAACATTGATGCTCTCCCATTGAAAAGTCACTCTGCACATTGCTGTAATAAACCGGTTTCTTGATTTTTTTTCTTAATGCCGAGTGTTCAAAAGTGAATGAGAGATGTCTAAAGAAATACTAAAGAAGCTCTTGTCTCTTGTTTTAAATATAGATCTGAATTATTGTGCTCTTTTGCATTCCTGTTGTAGGTATTCAGAAAGCAGAAGGTAGTGATTTGGTAAATTAGAAACTATTTCGCATCAGTTCCTGCTGTCTTTTGTGTTTGTGTGAGAACCCCATTCAAAATATGTCTTATTTATTCTTCCCTTAAAATATACTTTCCTTCATTTTTACTTGTTCTGCTGGCAACAAGTCCATATCTGTAAATACTTAACAGGTTTTCTCAAGATCCTTAGATAACAGTTATTTTTCTCTATTTACATATAGATAATCTCATCAGACATCATTACATTTTCTCCCTGAAGCCCTTTGATTTCTTGATGTGTTGCCTGATAAGCCTGTCCTCAGTGCAGGGATGACCAAAGGGGCCCTCCTGGAATCACTCTGAGGTTGCAAGGTCTATGGCCATGCCATGCCCCTTGGGGACTGTCCCCAGGCTGCAGCACTCCCCCTGAACTGAGATATCTTGACCTAGTTGGGCCAAATACAATGCTGATAGGCAGAATCTCCTGGTCTGTGCTGGATCCAGCCCTTTGAAGCAGAGAATCAGCTCACTGAATGAACATTTTAAATGCCTAGAGAGATAATAGGAATTGAATTTTCACTCTGTTCTGTAATAATATATATCCAAAGTATCATATCACTGATCAGCTGTGTGAGATCAGATAAGTCACTTACCGTCTCTGAGCCTCAGTTTCCTCCTCTGTAAAGTCTGGGTTTGATTTCTAAAATGCCTTTGGCTACAAAATTCTTTTTTTTTCATTATAGCTTTGTCATCTCTCTAGCCCTAGACTGACTGATGGCAATCCGTAGCCTTAAACCCCAGCAAGTCTTAGTCCTTTCCATGGTGCTTCCTCAAACCAATAATGTTCACTTTTCTACTCACAGGCATTTGTAGAGATTTTCAAAAGGCATCTATGATGATTTTAGTCCATTTATTTTTTTGTACATTTGAGACCAGATGACCTCAACAACTCAGTTGTTTTGCTTGTGTACCTGGATAATGGCATAAAAATAAAGCATGCTTCTTTTTGTAGAAATAACCAGCATTTTTTTTTCCAGCAAGCATTGCTGTGAGAACTGAGCTGGTTAGTGAGAACTGAGCTGGTTAGTGAGAACCAAGCTGGTTAGATATTGTTGACTTCAGCTATGAGGCAACATTAAGAGAGCAGTTATTTGGTATTTACCCATATTCCTCATCATCAGTCAAGAATCTTTGTTCTAGGGCACCTGGGTGGCTCAGTTGGTTGGGCAGCTGCCTTCGGCTCAGGTAATGATCCTGGAGTCCTGGGATCGAGTCCCACATCGGGCTCCCTGCTCGGCGGGGAGTCTGCTTCTCCCTCTGACTCTCCCCCCTCTCATGCTCTCTCTATCTCATTCTCTCTCTCAAATAAATAAATAAAATCTTTAAAAAAAAAAAAAGAATCTTTGTTATAATTAGTGTTTAAAACCACTGAAACTAAAAACAATCTGTGGAAGTGGGGTTTGAGAATGTTTTAGGATAGGATAAGTTTATTTATTTATTAAAAAAATAGTCACTGAGTGCCTACCAGGTAGTCTTTGGATTATCAGTGAACCAAACAAAGATCCTTGACCTAATGGAGTTTATTTTCTAGCAAAGGAAGACGGACAATAATCAAAAAGCATAATAAATATTTGTTATATATATATATTTTTTTAATAAAGTGATAAGCTATGGAAAAGCAAAAAAGTTGAGCAGGAAAAGGGGAATGAAAAGTGGGTGGGGAGTGGAGAGCTGGGTTGTAATATAAATACCGTGGTCGGAAAAGGAGGTGTGGAGGGCAGAATGGCCCCCAAAGATGTCATGCCCTAATTCCTAGAATCTGTAGATGGGTTAAGTTGCATGGCAAAAAGGACTTTTGACCTTTAATTAAAGTTACAGACCTTAAAATATGGAGATCATCCTGGGCTATCCTGGCTAAACCAACCTAATCAGAGAGCCTTTGAAAACAGAGTAATGGTTAGAATCAGAGAGATGTGGCAGAGGTTGAAATCTGAGAGAGACTCAACCCAGAGTGCAGGAGGGTAGAGGCATGGAAAGCATGGGGAGGAAGGAGGGAGCCTCCGGGAGCAAAGAGCAGCTTCCAACTCATAGTCAGTGAGGAAACAGGACCTCAGTATGACAGCTGCAAGAAACTGAATCTGGCCAATAACCTGGATAAGCCTGGAAGCAGATTTATCCTCAGAGCCTTCATAAAGTAGTGCAGCCCTGCTAACACCTTGATTTTGGCCTTGTGAGACTCTGGGCAGTGGACCCAGCTGAGCCATGCTCTACCAGAACTTTTGACCTAGAGAACTATGAGATAATAAATGGGTGTTGTTTTAAGCCACCGAATCTATAGTAATTGCTCGTGGCAGGAATAGAAAACTAATGCAGAGGGCAAGGAAGTTACCCAGGCTGATAATTGAGAAAAGAATCTTCCAGGCAGAACAATGAGAGCCAAGTTCTAACATGAGGTCCGCTTGGGGTGGTAGAGATGGAGCAAGTGGCGAGTGTGGCTGGAATGAAGAGAGCGAGGGGATGAGTAGTGGGAGATGAGGTCAGTAAGGCAACTGCTGTGCAGGGCGGAGAGCATAAAGGGCTTTGGCTATAATTCCAAGTGAGTCGGGGAGTCATTGCACCATTTTGATCAGAAAAGTGATATGATTTGACTTAACTATTAAGATCATGCTGGCTGCTCTGACAATAGACTGTAGGGAAGAAGCCAGGAGACCAGTTAGGAAGCAATAATGGAAGTCCTGACACAAGACAGTGGTGACTTAGCCACTGGTAGTGGAGATGATGAGAAATGGTCAGATTCTAGATCTGTTTTGAAGATAAAGTCTATTTCTTTGTGACTTAGATGTGAGGTATGAGAGAGTAATCAAAGATGATTCTGTAATCTGGGGCCTGAATGATAGGAAAGATGAAGGCGCCACGAACTGAGATGTGGAAAGCTGTGGGTGGAGGAGATCTTGGGTGGAGGGAAGAATTAGAGTTCAGTTTGAACATACCAAGGATAGGTTGTCTTTTAGACATCCTGTTGAAGATGCATAGTTTGGTAGCAGAATAATGACATCCAAAGATGTCCACATCCTCACCCCCAGAACTTATGAACATGTCACCTTAGGTAGCAAGAGGAACTTTGCAAGTGTGATTAAGTTAAGGATCTTGAGATGGAGAGACTTTTCTGGGTTATCTGGGTAGGACCAACCTAATCACATGAGTCCTTAAAAGTGGAAAACCTTTTCTGTGGTGGTAGGAGGGAGATGTGATTCTGGAAGAATGGCCAGAGAGATGCAATGTTGCTGGTTTTGAAGATGGAACAAGGAGGCAACTGGCCAAGGAATATATAGGTGGCCTCTAGAAGCTGGAGGTGAGAAAGAAATGAATTTTCCCGTAGAGCCTCAGGAAAAACAAAAACACAGCCCTGCCAGCATCTTGATTTTAGCCTAGTCAGATCCATACCTGCCCTATAGAACTATGAGATAATAAATTTGTGTTGTCTTAAATCACTAAATTCATGGTACTTAGTTACAGCAGCCATATAAAACTAACACAGGGCAAGCAGTTGGATATGAGTCTGGAGGTGTTGAAAGCATAGGAATAGTACTTAACACTGTGGGACTAAATGAGACCGACCAGTAGGATGAAGAGAGACAGAGAACAGAAGAGGACAAAGCCCCGAACAGCTGGCACTCAACACCAAGAGGTCAGGGAGGAAAAAGGCAGTAGCAAAACACACTGAGAATGACCAACCAAGGAGGCAAGGGGCAAACGAAGAGAAGGGCAGTGTCCTGGAAAGCAAGCGAAGAAAGCGTATCAAGGAGGAGGGAGTGGTTGCTTACGACAAATGTTGCTGGTGGGTTAGTGACATGAAGAGTGTGGCAATGCTCACGAGAAGCTTAGCTGCCAAGGAGGGGAGCCGATAAGGATGGTCTGAGGGCACGGTGTGGGCGCCTGCTTTAATAGGAGAATGGTGAGTTCTTTACGGTGTCCAGAGAGAAGGCAGAGAGTGCAGGGTGGGTAAATGCAGCAGGACTGTGTGGGGCTTCTCTTCTGATGCGTCCATTTTCTCAGAAGAATAGAAAGCAGATGAGAATGAGGGTGCGGAGGGTGGTTTGGGTGACTTAACAGACCAGGGACGTGGAGCAGGATCACCTGGCAGCATTAAAAGCTCATTAGAAGTTTATGGTCATGAATTTAAAGGAGTAAATAAATGCCACCCCACACATTTGAGAAAAAATGCCTCCTAGTAACTAGTTACCTCTTCCCTCCAAAGGAAAAAAAGGCCAAATATTAAGGAAAATTTCAAGTGGAATTATATAAGGAAAGCCCAGTATTTCTTTATTTTCCTATCATTTCTAGCCCTACCTAGATTCCTAGAAGGCAGCTGGCCTTATAGGGTTATTAATATTCCTAAATCATTGAATATGTCATATTTTACTAAGTCAAATTTAAATGCTATCCTAGCCTGGGTTCCTCTGAATATCAGAATGTGGACACATTTATGGACAGTTCATTTATTTTGAGGAGTAATCCCAAAGAACAGGATTTGGGCCTGGGAAGAGTTAACAGGGAAAGAAGGAAACCTAATTTAAGGTTCATGCAACAACTTGATCACCACTGTGGGCAGCTGGGATGTGATCTCACAGGGGACTGGCTGTCCAAGAATGTGCCTTGGAACTGTCCAATGGAGAGACAGAATGAGGGAGGGGTAATTCATTTTCATGCATTTGCTCCTGTCCCCTGCTGGTCAGGTGTTGCCCACGGGTGTGAAGCCCATCACAGGACCATGCATGTGTCAGAATGCTCAGCAGGTTCCTACAGATGAGATGAGGGTGCAGCTACAGTTCCCTGAGGGTGGCTTGACAACAGTATCCCCAGGACCACATGGAAGGAGCTAAGTCTATACTCATTGGATGTTTGGTTTTCATCACTCACCTTCTTGTTCACTTTTTTCCACGCTGTGTGGCTCATCTTGCCCAGTGAAGTCACCTCCTAGATTAGGAGCTGCTGAGGTTTGGGATTCACTGGTGGACTAGATGCATTCCCTGCCTTCCAAGTCTGACAGTCTGTTGAGGAGCTTCCAGGTTCTTTTTATCCAGGTTCTTTTATCCTGTGTGTGAGGAGCCCCACCTGAATCCTTTCTAAACAGAAAAATCACATGATATGGTTTCTGTATTAGAAGTGGACAAGGGAGTTGATAGGCAGTATTCTAATATATCAGTATATCTAATGCTGAGTGACAAGCCACCCCAAAACTTAATGATTTAAAACAACAACAATAGTCTATAACTCTCACGGTTTCTTTGTGTCGGAAACATAGAATCTGGTTAGCTGTGTGGCCTCTCTTAATTCCAGTTGGCATCAGGAGGGAAGGCTCAAGGACTGGGGCCTGGGATCATCTTAAGGTTTGCTCACTTATGTGGTGCCTGGTCTGGGATACCTGGGCTCCTTGAACATGCTCTTCATTCTGCGAGACCTCTCCATGTGGTCTCCCCAGCAGAGGCATCAGGGAGCCAGATTTGTTACTGGCCACTGGGGGCTCTCAAGGTGCGTGTCCCCAAAGAGAAAGAACCAGAGGAAAGCTGTATCACCTTTTATGACCTAGTCTTGTAAGTCCCATAGGCTCACGTCTGCCTAGTCACAGGCCTGCCTAGAGTCAAGAAGAAGGATCATAGACCCACCTCCCGCTGGAGGAGCACCACATTGTGAATAGGGTATTGGGATGGGACATATGTGTTGGTGTCGCATCTTAGGAAATAAAGTCTCATGGGCAGTATTATCATCACCATGGCTCTGGCATTTACTGAGAGCTTACTGAGGTCTAGGCATTTGCTAAGTGCTGGAGGTATTCTATTATTTACCTCCCGACGTAAGGTAGCCCCTTTTGTGCAATGAAACAGTGAGACCCAGTGAGGTTAAATGACTGGTATAAGCTCACAAGGAATTCCTGAATTTAGTGATAAAAGGGCAAATAGTTGTAAGGAGTATGTAGGAGCCTTACTTCCAGAGGGGAAACTTGAACCATGGATCCCTTGACGGACTCCTTCTTCAGCAGTTCCTGGGCTGTTTTCCACCACCCCCATTCCCTCCTCCTTCTTCCCCCCAGGATCAGCCTATTTTTGATTAGTTCATTAAATTTCACTGATGTTTTCCTACACCTTTTTTGTGCATGCAGATCATTTTAGTTATGTTTTGAGTCTGTCGATTGATCCAGAAACATAAGTATTATGAAAAGGCACACAAACCGATTTAAAAAAAAAAAAAAACAACTTTCTGGGTCATAAATTATTGGTATATTGAAAACTTCTATATATAAAAAAGGACACATTTTCTTAAACCAGTGAATCTCGAACATTCTTGCATCCTGACAGGTTGGGAACTGGTATAGCTTGGAAATACTCCCCTTCCTCCCCCCCCTTCTTCCCTCCTGCCTTGAGAACGGCCAGCCTGTAGCACCCAGAAAGCCAGTAGCTCTGAAATCCTGCTCATTTTAAACCTCGTCATTGAACATTTCATAAACACTACCGCTCAATAGGTATTTAATGAGTGAATTCCATAAATGTAAAACCTCCCAAACCTCTGATGCTTCTGTCATCTTCTCCTGCATCTAGGCATCCAGCTTTTAGAAATTAGAAACGTATTTGGTTTCAGAGCCTTGCCTAGGTGCCTAAAAGAGCTAATAAATGTTATTTTGGCCTTACAGGACTGATTTAAACACATACCTTCCAAGGAAGCAGAAACATTATTCTTTTTGTCTAGATTCATATTGCCATTTAGAAAACAGTTCTTCAGAGGCACCCGGGTGGCTTAGTCAGTTAAGTGTCTGACTCTTGATTTTGGCTCAGGTCATGATCTCAAGGTCGTGGGATTGAGCCCCGAGTTGGGCTCCACACTCAGCAGGGAATCTGCTTGAGGTTCTCTCTCTCCCTCTCCCGCTGCCCCTCCTCATGCTTGCATTCTCTTCCTCTCTCTCTCAAATAAA
>NC_058408.1:119158150-119175564 GCF_002201575.2 Neomonachus schauinslandi
CTCTTCCTCTCTCTCTCAAATAAATAAATAAAGCTTAAAAAAAAAAAGAGAAAGAAAAGAATTCTTCTCAAGATGATCCATTCATTCAATAAATTTTGATTATTAAGTGCCAGACACTGGGTGTGGCCATGGGTGGGCAACTCTACAGTAGTGAATCAAAGGGACAAAACTTGTCTGCCCTTATGGAGCTCACATTCTAGTGGGTTAAGACAGCCAATAAATATATAACACATATAATTTGTCAGACAGTGAGAAATGCTGTGGAGAAAAATCAATCCAGAGAAGGGAATAGAAGTGTCAGAGCATATCACTGTACCTAGGTATGTTTCCATGGTTCCCATCTTCCCCAAGTAGAAGGCCTTACCATGGCCCAGAAGGCCCTGTGTGAGCTGGTATCTATTCTCCCTGACCTCAGCACCTTCTCAGTTCTCAGTCACTCTGGCCTCCTTACTGCTCCTTGAGCATCAGCATCATTCCTGTTGGTGGCCCTTCCATGTCTCTATTCATTACCGCTCTTCCTTCAAATAACCATAAAACTAACTCCTCATCTCTTTTTGGTCTTTACTCAGATGTCACCTTATTGGCAATGTCTCTCCTTGTTTTAAATCTTAGTCACCTCCTTACCTACCCCTTGCACTCCTTACTCTCCAGGAGGTCACAGCCCAGCAGAGGTGGTGACGGGACATGACCAGTTGGGCACCGGCATAGGCAGAACAACATCACAGGCTTCCTCTCCAGAGGCAGGTCCGCCTGTGGTTGGAAAGCCCTCTAACTTTCAGTGTTGTTGGGAGAATTCTCAGTAAAGGCCCTGCCTAGGGTCAGCACTGTGGGGACTCTCCCTGGCTTCTTCAGTAGCAGTGATCCAACCCCGAGCCTAATTAGTGGAAATTCCCAAGATGGTATTTGCTTTTGTCATACCGTGGCATAGTATCTCCTATGGACTAGATGTAGTCTCTTGAAATAGAGGGCCCTCTTTGAGATGGATTCTTTCTCCCCCATGATTTTTGACTGGGTGTGTTTGGTGTGTTTAGTCTGCTTCTCGTCCTTGGCAAGGCCATTCTTGTTTTGCTTCTCTCTCTCATTACCCACTGTGACTGCCTCATCTGAGGCCTCAGCTTCCAGTTTCACTGACTATGCTGACCTTTTATATATTTCTTGTTTCTGTTCAGAAACCGAAACTGCATCTCATACATGGCTGGCTTATATCTGCCTCATTCCCATTTTATTAAAAAAAAAAAAAAAAAAAAAAGCTTTTTTACCCCTTGTCTCTACCTATTCCTTACAGCATTAACAAGAACATCCCTGCTTCCACAGGCCAAGTTCAAGAGTCTGTGACTTTTGTGGCATAAACACCATTTAAAATGTGATTGTCACGGGTTGGGTTTCCTGGGAAGCCAACTCTGAGGTGTAGTTTAGCGTTCGGGATGTTTATTAGGGGGTGGGAAGGAAGCAAGAGAAAGGAGGAGAAGTCGAATTGTGGTACAGCCCCAGCGACGACCTTGGTCAGCCCCCCAGGCATCTCTGGAGCTAGAATGGCTCTTCAGAGTTGTCTTGACTTGCGCTGGGATGGTCAGGCCATTACCCCCCCAGCATCCCTCAGTCATTGCCTGTTGGCCACCTTGGGAAAGTGTGTGACCTTGAGCAAAGAGGGCCTCTGAAGCAGAGGTCATCCCTGTAGAAGCCAACAGCAGCCCCAGCAAATGTGGCCAGAGGACCTCCCGAAGGGGGTATCCAGGCAGTGCCTCTCAGCTTCTTCCACATTAATGTAGGCTCAGGGCAGCGATAGCTCCGAGATACGATGCAGTGCTTTCGGTAAGAAGTAACCTCCATTGTCATTTTTAGTTCGTGATTGAAATTTGCTTTATTTCACTGAAAGCATAGGCTGTTGGAGCCTGAAGAGGCCATAGAGATCCTCTCTCCAGCTCTCTTTATTTAGTGGATGGAGAAACGGAGTAATAAAGGAGAGGAAATCTGTTTGGTTTCCCCAGAAACATACCCTAAGACAAGGATTTGAAGAGTAAGTGGTTCATTTGAGAGGTTCTCCCCCAGAAATATCAGCCAAGAAGTGGGCAAGTAGGACAGGGAAGAGAAGGAAGCCAACAAAGGTGCATTTGCAAAAGAATTACTTCTGTGGATACCTGGAGCTCAGTCCCCTGGGGGAACTCAGGAAAACAGTGCACACACTTTAAAGGGCAGAGAAGCTGGGATATGTGCCCAGCAGCTTGCCCCATCCACCCTTGGCCGAGGGCTGTTTCCTGGAGGCACTAACTTCCCTGCATCCCCAGCTCACTCAGTGAGTGCGGCCAGCCTGTTCCCAGAGCCAGAGTAAAAGTCACAGGTGGTCACAGAAAGCTGCCTGCCCCATGTAGAGGTGAGCCCTGAGGACACAGGAGGGAACGGGAGGCAGCAAGAGCAGAGATCTAGTCCCTCTTTTTGAGAAACAGTCTAATTGGCAGGCCAAGCACACACACATGGCTGAAAGAGCACAGACGTCACAGGCATTTGTAGCGTTTTGTGTGGACAATACTGTATTCAAAGCCAAGCATTGCACGTGTCAGTGCTGAGGTGCTGCTCTCTAAGGGCTACCTCAGAAGGAAAGATGGTTTTTGTTTTGTTTTTTCATTTTTAAGAACAAGTCTCCGTCAAAATTTTGAACATGGATTGATGTGGCCTGAGAGGCAAGGTAGCATACTGGTGTCGAATGGGGGCCTTTGGAGGAGGCCATCTGGTTTTTCATCCTGCCTCCATCGCTCATTGGTCATTGGATGGTGGGCACATTAAGCCTCAGTTTCCTCCTGTATAAAATGGGGAGAGTAAAAGAACCTAATTCATAGGAGTGTTGAGAGCACTCATGAAGTAATTGATGTAAAAACATTGAACTGAGTTGCCAGCAGAGAATGGTAAGGTAAGGGCAAGTGGGAAAATGATTAGGGCATGAGATTCAAGAAGCAAGAAGAGGAATGCTGTGAGGTACAACCTCTGGGATGCTGGGGGAAGTGATGGGGAAGGCTTTATAAAGTTGAAAAGGGCTGCCCACTCAGACTGAGTTCTCATGGGAGCCTGGGTCCCATCAGAATGAAAGTTTTTGGGGAAACCCAATATGTAAAAAATATAAACAGAGCTACTCGTTTGAAGGTGGAGCGGGGAAGCAGGGTCCTGTCTTCTCCCCTCCTCCCTCAACCACCCACAACCCCTGAGGGAATTCTGAGAAACCCCAAAGCTGTGAGAACAAAAACAATTTCTAAAGAAGGATTTTTAAAAGCTACTGTAACACCTCATTTGTTCTGTATTGAGTTAGTTTTCCAGAAAAACACTTTTTTTAGAAACTCATCTTGGTTGAAATTTTGTTTAAGTGTGTTACTTTTTTGCCTTCTTAACAAGGCTGAATGAAAACCTTTTAATCTGTTCTTGATGATTTTTTATTCTAGTAATGAACATTTAGTTATGGTTCTGTGCTTTAATGTGGTGAATTCCAACCTCAGAGGTTCTGAAGAGTTAGGACTGTTTACTTACTTACACTGTGCTTTTTAAATGTTACAAGAAGCAGCATGGCTTCAGGGAGGGTCTCAGAATTGGGAGCCAGCCTATCCAGGTTTGTCCTTCAGCCTTGCATCTTATTAACATAATGACCTTGGGCAAGTACTTAACCTCTCTTTGCCTCAGTTTCTTCTTCTATAAGTTGGGAACAATCATCCTACTTAGCCTGGAGGGTTATTGTGAGAAATAGATAAGTTTTTGTACTCTCGCTGCTTAGAATAGTGCCTACATATAAAAAGTGTCATATAAGTGCTGTTGTGATAATGACGATGGTGATGATTATATCTGTTTTTATTTTTATTTTTTTTTAAAGATTTTATTTATTTATTTGACAGAGACATAGTGAGAGAGGGAACACAAGCAGGGGGAGTGGGAGAGGGAGAAGCAGGCTTCCCGCTGAGCAGGGAGCCCGCTGCAGGGCTCAATCCCAGGACCCTGGGATCATGACCTGAGCAGAAGGCAGACACTCAACCGACTGAGCCATCCAGGCGCCCCTATATCTGTTTTTATAATTCTTCCATCGTCTTCTTTGATGTAGCTTAGTGGTTAAGCCTATAGGCTTGCAAGCTAAATAACCTGGACTTGTCTCCCACCACCATTGTGGTTTGGGGAAAGTTCACTAATTCTCTGTGATTCAGTTTATTCATCCGAAAAGTGGGACTAATAATACAAACTAGTTCACAAGATTGTTGTGCGGATTGAATAGGATAAAATTTGTAAAGCCCTTAGCACAGTATCTGGAACATTGTGCCATAGCCATCATTAATTATTAAGGTTCTAAATGAAGGATACTCTAACAGTAGTGTACTATAGAGCCAGAAGTTTTTACTATATTGACTCCTTCGAAGCCTTACAAGAAGTAGGTTCCTTCTTGTTACTTCATTGGTTTCAGTTAGTAGAAATTGTTTATCTTATTTAAACAATAAATGTTTTCAGGGTGCCTTTTAGCATTGGAGTAAGGAATGGATGGGCAGAGGGATTAATCATTGATGCTGTGTAATACAGTGTTTATTATCAAAAGCTGACTTAGAACTTTTAGATATATTTGTGTAGAAGGAATTAGATATTTTTTGATTAAAAGATTGACATGTTAGTATTCATACAAAGGGATACTGTCAAAGGAAGAAAAATAGTAAAGAAATGTGTTGGTAGAAATGACTTAGACGCAACATGCAGTAGGCAGCAGATTTTCTGATATAGAATAGAGACCAAACATGATAAAAAGTAGGCAAACAGATAGTGATCTTGCAGCCTTGGTTGGGGGAGTGGGGAGAATGTTCAGCCACCAGTGTACCCCTGGGTACTTAGCATTTTGAGAGCTAAATTAGGTCTATAGAGCATGCCACTATCAAGACTAACCCACGCATGAGGGTTTTGTATAGCCAACATTTTATTGCATATTCAAGTGTAAAGAAAAATTCACCAGTGCTTGAGAATAAGGCACAAGGATGATTGCACGTCCTTGCAGTGTTATGCTGGAGCATTGTCAGACATACCCAGGCAAGGACCAATTAATTCTTTAGGGAAATGTATTTATTTATTTAACTTTATTTAACTTACTATTTGCTATTGATTGAGACCCAAATTTTATAAAGTTAGATGTTAATTGTAGATAACTTGCAAATTATTTGTGTCTGATGGAAAAGATAACCCCCCAAAGTTTAGAGTTTTATTGACCTATAGGACCAGTTTTATATCTAAACTAACAGTCTGTATTTTTAAGCTTACTGTGTTCTTTCATTGACTATATATACTTCAGTCTTTCCTATACTCACTGAACCAGATGTATCATCCTGCTGGTTTTCTCATTAACAATTTAAATAAATATTTGACACATGCTTAATTTATATTTGTATAAGAGTCATGTTTTTAACTTATTGAAAACTATATCCCAACAAACAACCTACCTATTAATGGAAATTTCCTTTCTTACTGTTTTTTACTTCCCCTAACATTTTGTTTACTTTTCATTTTAATTTCAAAATTGGAATATATTTTATAGGTCTTTTATTTATTTTCATAAAGGCATTCTGTGAAGCACAGAAGCCAGTATAGGTAGTTAAAATTTTTAAACCTGATTTTTTAGGCTAAGTTGAATTGTGAACCTAATGATTGCAGTAAGATCCACATTTCCAAAATGTGTGTAAGTTAATGTAACAATTTTACACAGTTTTCATGTGATTGTACAACTAGTTGCCATTTGTTGTAGTTGACTGATTTGTGGAGCATGACATCAAAGATTGTTAAAATGTTCCATTTTATGTAACCAGAGCTACAAATGAGATAGTGATAAAATTTAAAGAATGTGTTTTTTAATAGTTACTTGCTTTTATAAAGAAATGTTTTGGAATTATGAATATAACGTTTAATTTGGATACAGTCCTGCCCACTCTTTACTCCTCATACAATATTCTGACAAGCCTTGTGATAGGGAAGAGAGATATTTGTTAGGGATGTTTCAGACAGGATCCCAGAATTGGATCATAAATTTAACTTGTGACCTTTAAGGTCGCTTGGATTGTTAAAGTTATGTGATCCGAAGGTTTTCATGAAAAACTTCTTATATTAGTCTCTCCTCCTTTTGTTAGAAGTTTGCTTTCAACTGTCTTAGATACCTTAACTAATATTTACATGATAGGTATCTGTTTAATATTTAATTCTTTGGGAATGGAAGCTCCATGAGGACAGGTCATGTCGGCTTAATTCACCATTGTGTTCAGGCATCTGTCACAGTACCTGGTATGCAATAGGCCCTCAGCGAAATATTCCAGGGTGAGTGACTACATGTTTGCCTTCACTCTGTTATAAAACAAGGAACACATTTAGAACTTGATCATAGACAGATGATTTTGAATGCTGAATGTGGCTAGAGGTTTAGTTCAGGGCTTTCCCCAGTGGTAAGAATTGTGGAGACACAGCATATCCTTCAAGTTCTCTTGTTGTCTTCTGTCTCAAACTCATCCATTCTCCGCAGTGTTAGTTGTTGTTGTTGTTTAATTAGCCTGTTTGGAAATTACCAAAATGGGGAATGAGTTGATAGCAAATGGTAGAGCCATTTCTATCCAGACAAACCTTTGGTTCTCAAAAGTCTTAGAAGATGATAAACCTGAGAACTCCCAAAATGCTAAGAGAGATAACTCAGAGAATAAAAGCAATTAGTTGTACATAGCAAAAGATCCCCCACTCCCAATTCATTGTTGCTCTGTCCTTTTTCTCTCTCCTGTGTCTCCAGTTCTTTCCCCCTTTCTCTCTCCTCTGTCTCCAATTCCTTCTCCAATTCCTACTTCTGTTTCTTGTTCTGAAAACGAGTACTTTGAGTACCGATTTGGTGCTATGTAGCCCACCAAGTTTAAGAAATGTAATAAACTGCCTTTATCTGGGGATGGTATTAAAAGTTTCCTAAGTGTTCCAAGTTTTAGCTTCTTTCTCACAAATGCTAAAAATGAAGATTTTTGTAAAATTCAGAGCATGTATTCAGTGTGTTTAAATTGAATATATATATATATGTAATTGAATATATTATGTATTAAATTTGTAATTTTTATCTGTATAAACAACTCCTTAAAATTTTGGGGGCAAACCAAATTCTAGGTAATACAGGTTTAGTATCCTCATCCTTCCAGTCCAGTGAGATTAGTTCTTTAAACACACTCATTTTTAAAGCATCAAATATATTTCTGTCTCTCACTAGAGTCACTAAATTGGGCAAAATCTTCATCTCCTTGATTCTCTGTGTCATCCATTCTTGAGCATGGTTGCTCTCAAATAGTTTGAAAGGATATTGTTGAATTAATTTTCTTTTTTCTGAGTTTCCAAATTACAAAGAGCACATATCCACCCCCCTGCCCGAATCAGCCTTCACCAACAGTATGTGGGTAAAAACGTACCTGTAGTCCCAGAGAGCAATATTCCAAGTGACAATATGGTATCCAGAGTTCATTTATAAACTGATTGTCGTGAACCAAACTTAAGATACATTTTTTTCCTCTAAAAATTCTGTTATAAATGTTATAAATGATGGGTTTCACGTCTCCTATCTGTCGTGTGCGCTCAGCGTGCCGTGTTCTTCCCTGAGTTAACTCACATAGTATAGTCCTTCAGCTCATTCAGGTCTCTGCTCAGTGACACTGGGCTGCAGTCCTTACCTGACCACCCTGTTGGAAACAGCATTCCTGCAGTCTCTCTCAGCTTTCCTTTTCTTGATAGCACTTAATTGCTACCTGACATTGTTTATTTGTTTATTGTCTGTTTCCTTATACTCAGATGTAAGCTCCATGAGAACAGGGTCTTTGCTTCACCTTTCTATTTCGTGGGACAGTAACAGGCCATGGCACATCATAGAAGAATTATGAGGTGCATTTTCTTTTTTTTTTTTAAAGATTTTATTTATTTATTTGAGAGAGCGAGAATGAGAGAGAGTACATGAGAGGGGGGAGGGTCAGAGGGAGAAGCAGGCTCCTCGCTGAGCAGGGAGCCCGATGCGGGACTCGATCCCGGGACTCCAGGATCATGACCTGAGCTGAAGGCAGTCGCTTAACCAACTGAGCCACCCAGGCGCCCCGAGGTGCATTTTCAAAGAATGGGCTTTTAGCCCAAAAAGCTGCTTTTTCCTAAAAATCTTTTAAAGAGGAATTTTTTTATCAGCCTGCCATTTGATTGTATTCAATTTCAAGACCATTTCGGGTGGAGAAAGGGTGAAGTTAATGATGGTATTCTGTACTCTTCTACTAGAAGGTTGTGGTATGGGGGCCATTTGGGATTGCATTATTTTTCTGTATTTCACTTTTTTTCCCCTAACTTTTTATTTTGACCAATTTGAAATCTACAGAAAAGTTGCTGTAATAGTTCAATGAACATCCATATACTTTTCACTTAGATTTACCATTTGTTAACATTTTGCCATATTTGTTTTATATCTCAATATACATATATTATTACAGTTCTCATGGAACTACTTAATATTTAAGAATAAGTTGCAGATATGACCTTTCACCTCTAAGTGCTTCAGTTTGTATCACCTAAAAAGGAGATACAGTTACCATATTCAGGACAGTCACATTGATACAATATATCTAGTGTGCAGACCTGTCTCAATGAGCTCCTTTAGAACAATATACATATAACAATAGGAAAGAAGTCTTGATCCAGGAAACAGTCCCAAAATCACAGATTACATTTAGTTAGGAGCTTCTTTTAACCTTTCTCAGTTTTCTGTGTCTTTCATGACATAAACATTTTTTTTTTCTAAAGATTTTATTTATTTTTTTGACAGAGAGAGACAAAGCGAGAGAGGGAACACAAGCAGGGGGAGTGGGAGAGAGAGAAGCAGGCTTCCCACCGAGCAGGGAGCCCGATGCGGGGCTCGATCCCAGGACCCTGGGATCATGACCTGAGCCGAAGGCAGACGCTTAACCGACTGAGCCACCCAGGCGCCCCAACATTTTTTAAAAGTACAGGCCATTTGTTCTGTAAAATGTCCCTCAATATGTGCTTATTTTATATTTCCTCATAATTAGAGTCAGGTTATGCATTTTTGCAGCAGTATTATGCAGGTGATAGCATATCCTCCTAAGTGTGTCACCCCAGCAGGTACGTGATGGCAGGTGGTCCCATTACTAATGACATTAAATTTGATCACATGATTTGGGTAATGTCCAACAGATTTCTCCACTGTAAAGATACTTTTTTCCTTTTGTAATTCAGAAGTAATCTGTGGAGAAATACTGTAAAACTATGTAAAGATCCTACTGCTCAACAAACTTTCACCGAATGGTTTTAGGATCTCCGGAGACTCTTGCCTGAATCCATTACAATGACAGTGGTTGCAAATTGGTCATTTTCTGACTCTCATTCCTTATATATTTATAAATTGCAAATTCCATTGTATATTCCATTGTAAAGAAGGGCTTCCACTTTACCCATTTGTTTATTTCCTTATTACAAATATGGATTCATGGATTCTTTCCTTAAATTCATTGTGTTATAATCCATTACCGTCATTTATTTTGATGTTCAGATTGTTCTAGAATTGGCCTAACTGCACTGAGCCCTAGCATCTGGGGAGAGAAATACCGAATCCCAAGAGTAGGAAATATTTTTAGTACATTCACAGTGCTTCTGAAATTTTAATTGCATACAAATCACCTGGGGCCCCAGATTCTGCATTCCTAACAAGCTCCCTGGTGAAGCTGATGCTGATGGTCTGTGGACTGCAGGTGAAGTAGCAAAGGTGTAGGAGTCTGTAGGCTGATCTGGAAGACTTAAAATACATTTTGCTCTACCTGTATTAGTATGAAAATTCACCTTAATAACATGGAAGAGACTGATCGTTTGAAGAGTGTATGAGCTCTGGTAGGAATGGGGAGAGAAGAGCTATACCCCAGCTACTTGATTCCCAGAAATCATGATGATGTGGAATACCGTATTCCCCCCATTCATGCTTACTTTTGAATTTTCCTAGAGATCCTGACCTTTCAGGAAGCTGTCTTCAGCTCCAATACCCGGGATCAGGGGAAATCATGACAACCTCGGTGGAGGATGTGTCTCTATCTGTGTTCTCCATTAATCAGACCAACTTTACTGATACCGAGGGAAGTTAGGGAGTTTGAACTCTCCTCCTCAAAAAAGAAATATTTGTTTTTTTTGCCCCACAAAAGTGATGAGTTTCCTGTCATTGGCAGATTTCAGTGGCTTTTGGTCAAATAATTTCCTTTTTCCCTTTCAAAGTTATTTTTAGACAGATAGTTGGCATTCTGGCCATCTGCAGTCTGCCACCACTACATTCATAAAAATTCCAATGTCCATGGAATTTTGTATTGCTTAGTCATCTTGTCTAATCTATTTACATTTTTATCAGTAATCCTTTTTTCCCTTGGCATAATTTCATTTACCCATCTGTCATCTGACTTTTCTATTTCCCCTTTCTTCATCCTACTAAGAATGGTTGGGATCTTCCCTATAGAAGAAGAGAGCTTTACATCGAGGGGACCCCTCTGTGGAGGTTATAGAGGGAGCATCAGAAATCAGAGGACAGCTAGTGTGATGGACTGTTTGTGCTACTAATCAGCATTGGGAAATGAGTGAGTGTGGAACCCATGGGCACATACCAACTCATTTAACAGAATCCAGAGGATTTCTAAAATGAATGTTTTGTTTCTGTTTGTTTTTATGTTTGTTTTAATCTCTACCATTTGCATCTTCTGTTTCTGGCATTTAAATAGATAGCTGATAATAGTATTAGACTGAAGTAAAGCTTGGGCAATTTCTGACTTATGAATGATTCACAAGTTCCCAATTCCTTTCAGAAGGCCAGCTCCCACTTCCCTGCTAAGGGATGCCGTCTTACTCTTACTGCAAAGGATCTACCTGCTCCTAGAACCTCCATCTCTAACAAAGTGCTATATAGCCCTTGTGATCTCTTTCTTGGTCACAGCACATAATAACATGTTCATTGAATTATGTGGGGTTAGAAGGGATTTTATTCCCCCTCTCTGAGTAACATATGTTACAGAGGGTGTTTAATATGGCCGGCCACTCTATGAAAATATTATGTCTGAAAGCTAACCTGGAAATCTAGTAAGATACATAAGTAAATACTTTTTATGCTTTGTCTGTTAGAGGATGCAACCTGAAGATTTCTAATATCAAACTGTATAATTGGTTTAGCCTGGTAATAGATGGTTGTCCCTCAGAGGTTCAGTGGTTGCTATAGAAGCTCAGGGCCAGAAGAACTGTGCTCTGTGCAGGCCACTACTGGGGTACTCAGGGGCTTGGTCATGGCTGGGTGCCAAGGCCCTGTGGAAAGCAGAAAGACTTTCAGTGCCTCAAGTGCTAGACACCTGGTACCAATTAGACCACACCTGCTTTCTACTGTTTGGCCTCTCCCTTTCTCTTTTCTGTGAGCTACTCTTTAAAAAAAATCACTGAAAATCAGAAACGGTTCAGGTTCTGACTCAGATCTCTGTGTATCTTTATAACCTCTCAAAACTGTGTGAATTCTGGTGATGGTAGTAAGTAGGAGAAAAGTTTCACCTATTCTCTCATTCAAATGTAGAAGAATATCTCATTCTAACATTGAAAAATTCTCAGACAGGTGAGCTGCTTCACACACATACAAAAAAGCTCAGCAGGACTGTGGCAGCATCCTCCACAGTGCGCAAAACAGAGTTTAACATGTAGGTACTGGAAGTGCTTGTTAAATGATCCAAAGCAAAAAGCAAAATGGCAACGGAATGCCTTTTCATTTCCCATCTTATCAGCTTTTTCAAAACATCATTTTAATTCCAGCAAACTTGGATCCCTCATTATATTTCCAATGCTGTATTTGAACATTGCTTGAATGTCTGTCCCTGGCTGTTTATGCACACACATATGCATACACTGATTTGCTGTATCCAAACGCAGAAATGCCTACTTAGTTCATGTGATTAGCTGGAAGAGTTAGTTGTTAGGTTGAAGAATACCCTGGAAGTTATATTGGCCTTTAATTTTACCCAAAAAGTCTTTATTTTTTATTTTTTAAGATTTTATTTATTTATTTGACAGAGAGAGAGAGAGAGAGATCACAAGTAGGCAGACAGGCAGGCAGAGGGAGAGGGAGAAGCAGGCTCCCTGCTGAGCACGGAGCCTGATGCTGATGCGGGACCCGATCCTGGGATCATGACCTGAGCCGAAGGCAGACGCTTAACCGACTGAGCCACCCGGGCGCCCTTACCCAAAAAGTCTTGAGATGATTTCTTAGAGTGTTACTTTATGACAGTGAGCTGCATTAATTTTACTTACTATGTTGCTAGAGAGGTTATTATAAATTCCCCCAACATTTACTAAGTATCCGCTAGGTTCAAAAACCTGTGCTGGGCCCTATCTGTCCCTGCCTTCAGGTTATTTACCATCTTTCCTGATAGACTACAAAAACACAAAGCATGAATACTAATACTAAATCAGCTAAATACCAGGTGCATAGGGCTCCAACAGTTCTCAGAAAAGAGAGACTCCAATGAGGTGAAAGGGTTAAAAGAAGGAACAGTTTGGAAAGATGTATCATTGCAATTGGCCTTAATGGATGGTGAAAAGGAGGACAAAGAGGAGAGCTTTCCATTTAGTGGTGCACAATATAAGCAAAGGCTAGAGGTTGGCATTCACAGCGTTTTTGTGGGTCAGTGACAGCTTGGTCCAGTCGTGGTGTAGAGGTTCTAGGTTGGAAAGAGCGGAGATAAGGTGGTAAAGCTTGCTTGGTACCAAGTCCCAGAGGGGTTATGCTGCCACAGAGTGAAGTGGTCTGGAACGTGCTTGAGCAGCACCTGGACAGTCCTGGAGCCGCTCTGCTAGGTCCCACTCTTGCCTATATCGGTCCTGAGCTTTGTGATCCTGGTTGTCCCACAAACTCTGTGCCACTGTTTCTTCATTTGTAACATAAGGACAGTGATTTTATTTATCTCATAGGGTCACCGTTGGAGCAAAAGAAATAATAATCACACCAATTGTTTAGCATCATTCTGGGTACTTGGTAAGGCTCATTGCATCATTAATTATTAGCAAGGGAGAGAAAGAGTGATAGCTATGCCTTAGAAAGCTGACTCTGATTCAGGATAAGCTGATTGAAGCTTGAGGAGGCTTTGTGGAGTTGCCTTTTGCCTGGATGGAGTTGAAGACAGAATTTTAGAGGTGTCACCACAATTTCCAGCCTCTATAGGAAGGCACAGGAAAGGGTACGGGGTGATGTGTTGCACAAAGCTGTTCTGTTTCCATTGCATCTCCATTTCACAGATTTTAGAAATGATCATGCTTGATAGTCATTCAGAAATGATTTGGTAAGCCTAATCAGCAGTGTTCCTTAATGGCCACAGAGAACTCAATGCCGGTCAGTTAGAGGAAGTGAATTGTTGAGCCAGAAGTAACTGGAAGTTTATTTGCTTCCTCTTTTTTTTGGTTAATATTTTATATTGTGTACCCAGAGGCTGCTGTGCTGACAGGGAGAAGATAGAGAATTGAATCTGAATAAATCAAAATGGAAAATAACTCTGAATATCCTTACAAGAATTGCAGGGCCTAACTTCGATAACTCATGCATGCTAATTTTGTTTGTTGTACTTAACACTTTGGGTGGACAAGAAAATGGAAGGCAGCTCTCTTTATAAAAACAGGAATTCTGTTTCATACCTTTCCTTGAAGTTGTTCTTTTAGCTATAAGATCTTTAGCTGGAGGTAAGTTTAATTCATCTAGTAGGAAGTTTGAATTTTTACTAAGCTTATCTTGATAAAAATAAAAAAAAATAAGCTGCACTTCAGCCCTATCTTCATGGTGGAAAGTTGTATGAAAAAAAATTTAAAGCATGAGCATTATGCTTTGTGAAGAAACAGCATCCTCAAAGGATAACTTTACAAAACATTTACATTTTTGTTTATCACAGTAAGTTTTACTTCCTAAGTGCTACTTGTCTATATTTTGACTCTGAATATTATAGATGCTCCCATATATGGTATGGAGTGTTCTTATATGCAATTTCAAAATGGTCTCAAGGGTCAAAGTTTACAAACGCTAATAGTTCTGGTATAGTGTTCCAAGTATAATGCAAAGCATGTACTGACATCAACAGTTGTTAATTCTTGGTGATATTTGTGGCTTATAAAACATAATAGAGATAATCAGTTAAAAGTGAGTGTGACTGTTATGTTTGAAGAAGCACCTCTCTCTAGTTCTTCATCTGTGTGGTCTTTAATATACACTATGCATATGTGTGTATATATATGTATACATTTATGTATATATGTATCAAGGAATCTCTGTAACTGTTTGGCCATGTGCAGCAAGTGTAGTTCTTTTTTTTTTTTAAAGATTTTATTTATTTATTTGAGAGAGAGAATGAGAGAGAGCAAGCACATGAGAGGGGGGAGGGTCAGAGGGAGAAGCAGACTCCCTGCCGAGCAGGGAGCCCGATGCGGGACTCGATCCAGGGACTCCAGGATCATGACCTGAGCCGAAGGCAGTCGCTTAACCAACTGAGCCACCCAGGCGCCCAGCACAGTGTAGTTCTATGCCAGCTATTGTAAGTATTAACCTGACTCACATTCCTTTGAATGGATCCAAAAGAATGTCTAGAATTAAGTACAATATAAATTGATTTTAAAATAAGCATATTCTGGCTTATATACTTGGTAATTACATTAATATAAATGGATATTCACTTCCCCTCCCTTTCTGTGTAGTTCAGTCAACCCCTGTCTGGATTCCTTCTCTTCCTGGTCTTCTTCAGACCCCAGTGTCATCATCCTGCCTTTTCTCTTAGCTCCTTTCTTCTACCCACTGTATCAACAATCCTTTACCCCTTTGGCCAGTCCATTTATCCATTTGTGCTGCTTCTCTACCAGCATGGCTGGCTGCAGATCAGTACCACTAGAAAGATGTTGTCCAATTCAACTAGGTTGTCAGTACTGCTGCGTTATTTTTAGTTTTAGTTTTGGATTTTTGTGGGAGGGGTTGTTTGTTTGTTTGTTTTTATTATTCTTGTGTATGTGCCTGGACAAATTCTCTCCCATTTCCCATAGCCATGATCCTAAATTTGATCAGTTTCCATAAATTCTTTAACGCAGAGGTAGTTGAGCTGTGGTTCCTTCTTCTTTTTTTTTTTTTTTTTAAGATTTGTATTTATTTATTTGACAGAGAGAGACACAGCAAGAGAGGGAACACAGGCAGGGGGAGTGGGAGAGGGAGAAGCAGGCTTCCCGCTGAGCAGGGAGCCCGATGTGGGGCACGATCCAGGACCCTGGGATCATGACCTGAGCCGAAGGCAGACGCTTAACAACTGAGCCACCCAGGCGTCCCTGTGGTTCCTTCTTCTGACAGAAACCTCCCTGGAGGGAATTTCCACTCCCCTAGCAGGTACAGTTCTGGTGCTATGGCTCCAGTCTCTGCCTGGGTCAGCACACGGCCATCTTCCCTCTGCATCTGTGTCTGCATAAGGTATTCTCCTTGTCTTTCTCCTGTTCTTATAAGGACACTAGTCCTATTGGATTAAGAGCCCACTACTCCAGTATGACCTATTGCAACTTCATTATACCTGCAAAGACTTTATTTCCGAATAAAGTCACATTCACAGGTACAGGTTAGGACTTCAACATGTCTTTTTTTTTTTTTTTTTTTTTAAGATTTTATTTATTTTTTTTAGAGAGCGAGCGAGAGAGAAACAGCATGAGAGGGGAGAGGGTCAGAGGGAGAAGCAGGCTCCCTGCTGAGCCAGGAGCCCGATGTGGGACTCGATCCCAGGACCCTGGGATCATGACCTGAGCCGAAGGCAGACGCCCAACCGTCTGAGCCACCCAGGCGCCCTCAACATGTCTTTTTCAGGCACATAGTTCAACCCATAATAGGCATTTAGAATACATCTGTGTAATATTTAACATGTGATACTTAACATGTGTGTTAAGGGTTTGTGTTTAATGTTGCATATTAAGATAATGAAGTTAATGAACCAAGTACAGAAGTGTGAAACATTCACATGGTTGTTGAGTATGGGTATCATATCACACATGTCAACCTTTAAAAGTTAAATTCTATTTATTCAGTTTTATTAATGACTGGTTTATTATTGGATACTTCTAAAGTGATTTAATTTACATAACGTAAAGCCTTCATGTAAGCATTCATACCTATGCTTATAAATTCAGTTTCTAATTACAGAAATTCTTTCCTTTTCTAGCAGAAATGAGTACTCCACTTAAAACTTCAGACTTCATTGGTAAAAAATGATTAAAGAATAAATTGTTCAGGAAATACTATAAAGGAAACAGTGATCTACTAATTTATAATTATCAAGTTCCCATTAACTTCCTTGTCAGTATTTGTGATAAGCATCATCCTTCTAAAATTTTTAGGAAGTGAAGTACCACTGTAAGTTGTTCAAATCAAGAACGACAATTCTTGACAAAACTTACCTTTTAAAAGCACAAGTGAGGACATGTAATTACCTCTCTTCTTTGGATTTTTCTGCAGTTTTCTTAATTTAGTAAATTGAAATGCCAGTATTCAAATGATCTAATACCAAAGCCTTTTCTTTTGTAATTCAGCAGTATAGTAGTGAATGGACCTCAGTTATGATGACTTATGTGAAAAGTACTTTGAAACTCTTTTACCCTTTCCACAGATTCTTCTTGATTTGCCTGTAACAGTTATCCAGAAAGCTGGAAGGGAAGAATATCATTACGACCTGTCAGCTGCATCATGGGAATAGAAGCATCCCTCCTTCTCCTCAGGCTGTCAGACCAGATCTAGTTCCCACAGCTCTAGTATCCTCATTTTAAATATGCCCTCTCTTGTTGGAGCTGCTGTTCTTCAAAGGAAACAGGGTGGGGAACCCTTACCACCCTGCCCTTCATGGCCTCTTCTCAGACCAGAATCCAGGCTGCTGAAGCTGGCCACAGGGGGACTGGAGGTGACATATACACATATTCCAGCGTGACTTCCCCAGGTCAGGCCAGCTTGTAGTGCTGTCTCCAAGTATGTAAGCGGATAGCTTACCCCTTGAAGCCCTGTGTTTTCTCTTAGATCAGCACTCTAGAATCCCAGATGGAATGGGGAAATACTTTCTCTTTAAATGCCACTGGGACTATATGGTGTCTTGAAGTCGGAGGTGAGAGACTAAGTCCGTTCTTCAGCAAACAGGAGAGAATGTTTTTATTTAATATTCCTTTTCTCTTTGTTGGTAGACTTTCTCCGTTGTGACATAGGAAACAGATCAGATTGTGGCAACCCTTTACAAAACATAGAGATAGTTTCTAACTCTCTGAGCTATTTGATGATGATGATGATGGTGGTGGTGGTGGTGGTGGTGGTGGTGATGATGATGGTGGTGGTGGTGGTGATGATGGTGGTGGTGATGATG